>NC_049910.1:3390207-3684058 GCF_001411555.2 Juglans regia | reverse complement strand
TGCGGGGGCGGGGCGGAAGCCGGGCGGGGCAGCGGGGGCGGGGCCCCGCTGCCCACCCCTAGTTCCTGCAGCGGATCGGTGCGGACTGCCGAGCATTTGACAGGTGTTATCATGCTTGCGAGCCAAGCATATATAAGATCATCTGTCAAAAATGCTTTCAGCTAGCAATTATATATTATTCCCTAACATTAAATCGGTGACATTAAACAAATCAAAATATATAACTTTCTGGATTAGATGATCAGTTTAGAATCCCAAAGATTTTTTTATACTCACTAAGGTTTGATCATCTTTAACTCATTTCAAACTAATCATTAATAAAATTCATTATTTTTTTAATTTCTCTTAAAAAAGTTAAATTCATCTCAATCTACTTCATACATTTCAATCTAAAAAGTTGAACTCATCTCAACTTAAAAATATTAAACCTATTTTAATGACATCCACAAAATATTACTATTCATAACTCAACTCATCTCAACGTTTAAACAACTAATTAAAAATTCAAATTTTTAGTAGTGGATTCATCTTTTGATCCAGTGAAATCCAAAGCACCAAAGAGAAGGCCACTCATTTAGTAGAAGATTGCTTTTTTATAATTAGCCATTAGCCAAAGGTTGGTGCTCCCGGTAATCATTCTCCTTCTTTTTGGCCTTAAGTGGATAAATTAATGAATCTGTCTACTCCATTATTTTGCAGTACTCATGCTTGTATAGCGGAGACATGGGGGCAAAGATTGGCCGAAGATATTGATGATCATGATTCACTTTATTGTTTAAATATTTCATCTTGGCGGCGTTTAATTGGTATGATTGGTAATATATTAAGAGTACAGCCAAAGATCATCGATAGTATAAAAACTTTAGACACATAAAAAGTTAATGTTTCTTATAATTGTCGTTTTAAGCGCGCAGTTGATGAGCTATACATACATACATACATATATATATATATATATATATAAAACATCGATCTTGGGATAAGATCATTAAAGTTGGCATATGATCGATCATAGCCAGATTCAGTTTGAAATTGAGTATTACGCACGTACGTCATTCCATCGACATTAAAGCCAAAACTTAAGGATATGCTGTTGAAACTTGAAAATGAGGATTATTAATTAGTATAAGCATTCGTACTTTTAGGCAGACAAAATATCATGATCAGAGGTTCTATATATATATATGTTATACTAGATGATGATCATCAGCACGGCCGCCTGAACTTGCGGGTGATCAACAAATTAATTATTGGATGGTCGATATTGCATAATACATATGAATAATTAGCGTAATTAACATCCGGTACTAGATCGTCAGCTACAAATGGTACTTCAAACATTGAGCTAGAGGCCGGAATTAACCATTAATTAATTATATATATATATAGTAGATCATAATAATTCCCGTTTAATTCCATATATTTATATTATTTTCTGTCCCTTCTTGCATGTGAAGGTATATATATGATGATCAGGATCGTATTGATCTCTAAATTTTAATGATATATCTGCTTAATCAAGCAAGTACTTCAGAGCGCTCTCCGCATATGTTCTAGATTCCAACTAAATTAAAGCTGGATATATCAGTACTAGTCCCAGCTAATTAATATTAAACTGATTTAATAATGAATGTTGCTTTTAAGATATATTAATTCCACTATATGTATAATCATATCATGAATTAATATTACATTATCTGAATGCCATCCGGCCATGGTTGGAAATAACATGAGTAATATAATTATAAGTATATATTTTATCTCTAGTGTGGTAGGCAAAGAGAATCATAAGATGATCAAAACGGACATATAATAACCTTATAATTATAACATGCTCGGCCGGATAGGCTCTAGCCATGCGCATGGCCTGTATTCTAGCTAGCCCCACTTCGTTGTAAAATAATGGATTTGTCACGCATGATGGGAGCGGCGCCATTAATGAATCTAAAGGTAGGATCAGTTCCCTTTGATGATGAAGATCTAATTTCTAATTAAATGATCATGTTCTTACTATATATTCTTTTCCCTTTAAAATATATTCTGCTTCGACAAACTAATTAATGTAGTAACACATGATTAAGTAACACATAATTAATGTAGTCATAAATTATGACTATATATATATATAGCTACATACATGCATACTTGATTAGATCGATCGATCGTAATTTGTCTGATCATCAATCAGTACTGCTGCTTAAGCTCGAGAGAATAGTACCTAAAAGTACTAAAGGTGGATCTTGCATGCATGCCTAGATGATCAAGAAGCTAGAACCACTAATTAATTTACATGATGGAACATGCATTCACATTATCATCACTGAATAATGAGACAATGTTCTCCTCAGGCGGCGCAGCATTCGAAGACGGTAAAGCAGCTTGCACAACGTTTCTGACGTAGCCGGATGGTGCCCTTTTGTCATAGGCTCCAGATGCATAAGGATAGTATACTAGATGTTGGGGAATGTAGGGCCAAAATTCAGCTCTCTTGCCAGTACTCTTTACTCTCTTTAACACCTTATTTGGTTCCACATAGCCACTGACTGTTACCCGGTGTTGCTTTCGGTTCACTTCCACAGTTTTTACACCTGAAAATGCAAATTGGAGAGGAATTTATAATTAAGTAGCTATATATATATATATGAATAGTGGTTAGTCCCTGTGAAAATTAACCTGCAGGTCTATCATCATGTATATATTATAAGAAAGATCAGAAAGGCAGAGAACACCACGAAATCAACCTAGCTATTCTTTAAACATCCAAAAACTTTAGTCCAAGATCAAGATATACGTGGTAATTTTGATTGTAAGAACTGCATTTTTAATTTGTTGTGGAAGTGTATAAATAAAAACGTGTCGAATAATGCAGTGACTGTTTATCTACTAATCTTGGATTTTCACTTGCAACGTACGCATGATGATCTTAGAAGCCGGGTATACATAAACGGATATTTAATGCAGTTTTTAATATTTTATAACGGATGGAAGCCAAGCCCTTGGTTTTTAAAGACTTAACTGTCCGGGCTGATCAAAAGAAGAACAGCAACAAAAAAGTTTCAAAAGTTGAAAGAAGATGATCATGATTGCATTTCTAGCTCAAGGGTCACGACAGATATTCATGTTTCCATCTTTTATGTATATATGTATGTGGATCTCAGCCTAAAACATGCGTTTATGATCTTTTCTTATATATATGATACTATAAGTACTCTAGTTTCAGTGCTGCTTATCTGATTATATGCAACTGAATTGAAGGAAACAAGAGAAACCTTTCATGGAAGTAACAGCATTTTTAACTCTCCTCTCACAGCCATCACAATCCATTTTGACTTTAATTTCAACGGTCTGCAAAAGAAGACATATATCATCTTCAACTTGATTAAAAAAAGACCACAGAAGAAAATGGACTTATCTTCATTTGACAGACTGTAACCAGAGTTAAGTATCCAAGTATGAAAAGGTTAATCGGATGGTGCTAGTGATCAGTACCTGCATTGGTTTGCGCTTGCTCCTTGTGCTGGTGACAGTGCAAAAGTTGGAGAGGTAATCAAGAGCACCCATTTTCTTTCTCTTTTGCTTGAGAAGAAAGCAAATGAGAGAGAGAGAGAGAGAGAGTCAAGAGAGAGAGACGGTATGCAAATATGTGATGCCCTGGGAAGACTATACAGTATATATATAAGATAAGAAGTAGTGCCTTGTTGTATTTAAAAAAGACGATATCGTGCAGAACAGCGTGTCTACAAAATGAATGCATGGGTCCGGTATCGTTCTATAAACAATGTGGCTAGAAATAATGAAAGGCAACACCACTTTAATTTGAATTCATTGCGTTTCTGTACTTATAACTACTGTCAAATAATCAAGCCCACAACAGTTGTTCTAACACATAATACTAATTCGTATTTACCCATTTCAACCTATAATACTACTGCTAGCTGTGAGGATACGATATATTGGTGCTGGACTTTGGATATTACAGTAGCGAGTCAAGAATCGCGACTCAAATGACTTGTTCTCACGTATTTTCATAATATTTCATTACTATTTATTATTATTTCATTGTCATTTACAAAATACTTCACTACATGCTAGTAATTAACCTTTATGCCTTATTGTTTCTCGAGCAACGGATTGAGATCGATGATCAGGAAGATCAAATGAGTCCCATGCAGCTTCATCGACTAGTCTGGAACAGTCAAGTGCAGCGCTTCTCAACTCGTCACGATCTCCAGTAATGACAGTACAATCCGCTGCTGATCGAGTTGTATGAATCAAAACTCAATTCAAAAGATCACTAGTACTCACTTTAGTTTGACAAAAAATTATGGGATGGCATATGGGACTGGGAGGGAGTTAATTTATTGGTCCCAAAAATAGTTTTTACTTCTTTTAATCTTTGTGCCGGTGCTAACTCTACGAGCAGCACTACATGACTTATTGAAAATATGTCCCGAATATATATTCCGAAAAGTACATTTCATTTTTTTTTTCATGTATTTTTTTAATCATCATAAATATTTTTAAAAAAATATGAAAATTCACAACATCATTTAAAAACACTTTCTTAATCACTAAAAAAAAAAAAAAAACTCATTCAGGACACTTTTTGAATCCCGAATTCGGGACCCAAAGCATTTCTCTAACTCTATTAATAGAGTATTTGTTGGAACTACCCATACTTCACCATCATCCTGTAATATCTCTTGTGAAATCATCATTTATCTTAACAGTTTAAATTAATAGAAAATATAAATTTAATTATTTATATTATATTCTTAACGTTCTCATTCATGTATGAACTGGATTCTCCTTTAATGAATGAGCACACCACACACGGCACACAGAATATTTAATTAGATAGGATAAAGTGTAGAATGAGATAGATTTAAATATTATTTGTATTATATTCTAACATCTTTCCTCGTATATAGGCTAGATTCCCTCTCAATGAGTGAAAATAAGAAATATCTAATTAAATGGAATAAAGTGTAGAATCAAAATTCGAATTCATAATTTCTACTTTGATATAATATGAAATAACCACTTATTTCAAAATTAGTTTAAATTATAAAAAAATATTTAATTATTTATATTATATTCTTAACACTTTAAACTTAATATAATAATACTTGATGATGAGATTCTCCCAAAGAATCAATTCAGATTTTTTTCTTGATCATTTTCTAAATGGCGAAGAGGGGGAATATACAATATCATCATTACGATTTAGTCGATCTGTAAAACTTTATTATTTATCTTTAATTTATAATTCTTTTTTCTACTTTCTTCTGGCATGCATTGGCTAGGCCACGGGTTTACATGACAGTGGCTAGTAGTGTTATTAATTGAATCGTCTAACAAGATTATATGACTGTGATCAGTCCCCATCTCTAGAAAGTTGCAACTAATTAATACTTTTCAGCGATGTTCCCTTTAAATTCCCAAAAGAGAATCTCCTAAAATCACGAGCTATGACTCAAGTTTTCAGACTTCTTTGTTGCTATATGCTGCAAAACCTTTTCTTTTTTTTTGTTTTCCCTTTTTGCTGTCAATAGAACTTGGTTTATGGCCGTCACAGAACTTCAATCCCTTTAAAATCTACACCATCAGTTAGATAAAACATAAAACATCAAAGATAAAATTGTGATAGAAAACTCGAAACAGAGAAGATATGTAGATCATGCTCACAGAGAGCTGATTAATATGCAGTAGTAGTACTGTATGTTTTGCTTTTCACATGATTTTTCTCCATTAATCACCAAAGAACTAGATATATAACAAGAAAAAAAAAAACGAAGATGATGTGTGATATTCTCGCCGAGTACTGATCGATTTCAATTTTCAGCCCCTTTGTAGGGTTTTTCTTTTCTTTTTGTCTCAATATATCCATGTTATTTCTCCACAATGAAATGGTTTTATGCCCAACTTTACAGGTAATGTTATCTGGACTTCAGCAAGAATATCAACTTTTTCTCGAGACTGAGTTTCACTTTTCTCATAATTTCTAATCCCAAGGCCGTAATGCATGTTATCTTCAAGATTTGTCAGTCTGATATTTTCAAGTAGTCTCCATAAGCCGAGATTGATCTCATAAACTGCATGCATGTGTGAAGATCATAAGCCCGTAATTAAGAACATGATCATCACCTTGGAGAAAGCTAACCTTTATGCATACTGCATGATTTCCAACCGAAGACAAGTCACGGACTGATGACAACTTTAGTACCCGCGTATAAAAGGCTCAATTACTTGGAAGCCATTCCAAAACACAATCATCATCATGATCTGCATGCATGAGCTAGCTGCAAATATCACATGACTAAATCTTCTGATCTGCGATAAACGCGGAAACTATGTCTACTTATGATGATCTGGACCACAACTGACAGCTTGCTTTCATCGATTAATGAACCATTAACATGAATTAACTATATATGAAGTAGTAGTACTTCTGATAGATATTCATCTTCAAGAAACAATCTGCATCTGAAAGAGGCATTCATCAGTGATCAGAAAGCAAGTTGCTATGTTTCTTTCTGGGGATTTGTGGTTGAGCGTCCAACTTAATTCTACAGCATTTACTGGAGTTCTACATGATATATATATATATATATATATATATATATATATATATATGTACCTTAAGTGGGTTTTCTGCTACTTCCATAGTTTCATGTGAATGTTCTGTTCCAGAAGAGAGCAAGACCGAAAAGGGCTACGGGGCTACGATGCAGGTTGGCTTAATTGGGCTCATATCACCTTAAAGCCTGGCAAAGCCCAGTTTCTGCTTTCTTCTATTTGGGTGAGATTTTTCTTTTATTTCTATTTCTATTTGTTTAATCCGTGTAACTAGCCAAGCTGTCATAAAAATTAAAAAAGACTTAACTAATATCCTCCCATATTTGCGTGCAAATACTTCCTACAAATTCTCTGTGACAAATTGTAGAATTCACAACATCAAGCTTGCATTTGGATAATATGGTTATCTCATATATTTTATAAATAGTAATAATAAAATAATAATAAAATAATGATAAAATATTAAATAGTAATGAATAATAATAAAAGTTAAAAATAATAATAAAATAATAAATATTAGTGGTTACCACTAGTCCTAAATCTTTCTCACGAACAGTAAAGTCTACATATTGTTACATTGTATATATCTTTTAAAATTGTAAAAAAGAAAATTGAATGAAAAAACTGGAGAGAGAGAGAGAGAGAGAGAGAGAGAGAGGTATCGTATTTTATTGCAAGTAATATACTAATTAAGGACAGTCAGCATCAATATCTGTAGAATTCCATATACAGACGTCCAAGTTGATATGCCCAGAACAACTAATATAACGAAATGGAATTAGAAGAAAATCCAATGGCGGAAAACCTTCTAACCGTCCGGGAAAATTCTCCGTCACTGACTTTAATATCAAAGAGCTGCTTCCTCTTACCGATACAAGATCATACAAGAACCTTGCCTTTGAAGAGCTTGGCCCAACACAGGTTAACATGACCGTGTTCCCAATACTTTCAACACTCCTGTTGAGGAGAAAAAGAACACCATCCTCTTCTGCTTGGAGAACAAGGAATTGCTCCTTCATCCTTAAGGAGACGGCCAACGGCACATTATACCTGAAGCGCCTTCCAGAATCCCAATGTTTACTGCTGAAGTGTAGTGACAACTGATCAGATGAACCAACAAAGTTGCAATCTGGCAGCGGGCATGAACATGGAGCGTAAGTGCACGTTTCTTCATGGAAGTTGTTAATGTAATCCACTGTTTCATTGCACCCATACTCTCTGTTCCTGCAAGCCATTCTGACTGAATCAACAACCACCTCAATGTCCCCACAGACTACATCTTTACTCCTGATAAGAATTGGCATATCTTCCTGTAGAATTCTATCGATCAAGCTCATTCTTAAAATTATTTTTTTAGAAAAAAAAAAACATGAAAGAATACATCGGAAGTAAATTCAACAAAAAAAAAAAGGCTACCTCACGCATAGTAATCTGCCCGTTCATTTTTGCTTTGTCAGCCTACAAATAGACAAACACAAATAAACAATAAAAAACAATGTCTCAAGAATCTCAATTCCATGACTACTACCTGATTCCCCTCCTGGCCAAAAGTAGGGCCACGCACAACTGTGGTGGTTGTGCTGTGTACTGGTGGGCCATCCAATTGATCCCTGCACTCTGAGGGCTCCATACCAAGACAACGTTCCTTGCAGATCACCTGCAAAAGGCAGTTATCATGACAAATGCTACATGCTATACTATCAAACATCGCAAACTTAAATGTACCTCTCCTAAACCATAACCACCTAGCTCTCTTTCTCGTCTTTCTCTCTCAGTAATCTCCTCCTCACCCCATGAAGACAAGCATGGAACAACTGCAGTGGCCAAAGGACCTGGTCCATCAACAGAGATGCTCTCATAGTAAAAGAGCTGAAAACAAATATAATTTTAGAAAGAATTACCAATACATTATAAAGTAAATTTTTTTTACGAGTACATTATAAAGTACAAAATAAAGCAATTGCTGATAAAAATCTAGTTTACCTGGAGAAACAAAAGACAACCACCAACTGCCCGTTGCTTCCCTTGATGAAAGCGAGATACTTCTCGAACTAGCCGGTCAAGCAAGAATTTTCCCCAGTTGTACTGATGGACAGCATCCATATTTGTCAAAAAATGGAGGAATGATGGGCTAACATCCAGCCTCGCTGTTGGGGACAAAAGAGTGCCCAAGGCATAGAGGACAAATGACCTCTTAAAATCCTCTCCTGCTTCTGGAGCTGCCAGTCGCTCCTCTAGAAGTCGCACTGAAATCCCATGATTTGTAGCATTGTAACTATAACGTAAGTCTGCGATTAAATCATCTGGCCCTGAGTTCACTACATCTTTTCCACTAGCTACTAATCCCATCACAACCTCCACATCTTTTGGAGATAAAGGAATCCACTCACCACAAATCTCCAAGCTTCGTCTTGTAGTATTGAACCTCTCCAATAACCATAGGCACAAACTACGGCGGAGTGTCCTACATCTTAGATCAATGAGGCTGCCAAATCCCATGCTCTTCACTGCAGTCTTCTGCTCAGGTGTGAGGCGCTGTAATACATTGAATAAACGTCCCGGAGAACATCTTGTGACTAGTTTAGTCTGCATTATAAAGCCATAAAATTCAACAGATGCAAACTCATAGATGAAAAACTGTCATCAATAAATATACATTACCTGTTTCCTTGGCTTGGGGGTGCGAGCAGGAGTTGTACTCAAGTAGTTATCCCACACTTCACGAGCATGATTAGTGTATTTTGCTTTCTCTTCAAAGCTCATACACTTCCAAGCATCCGATGCAGCCTTTGTGGCCTAAAAGAAAAAAAGTGGTTACAATCAATGATTTTATAATAGATACAAATAAAAAACATCACATTGCTATTTGCAAATCAATTTTGAAATTCAATCAAAAGGCTCACAGCTTTAAGACCAGAGGACTCAGGATGGGAAGCACTATACTCCTTGATAAACTCCCGGCTGCAACATCAATTTAGACAGTAAATATGCTTGGAAAAAATAACCCAAAAAGGAATATGCTTAGACATAGCGGATCCTACTGTAAGGAAACTAAGCATTACCTAAAGTACACCCATGAGCATGTAGGACGAGGAGTAGCAACTGGCTTCTTTTTCTTCTTCGTCCTCATTTCTTTTGTGACAATATAGTTTTGAGCCTTTCTCTTTTCTGTTGCAACATCCCCTTCATTGGGTACCTAGAAGTTTGTAACAAAAGAAATGTCGTAGGTTAACAAAAGGAATATGCAACAAGAACATTTTCTCTTCCAAAAAGCAGAGTAAATAAAACACAAACAATTAATACAAGATAAATATCTTCAGAACAAAACTCCGTAGGTACCTAGAACTTCATATTTCCCTTAGGTGAAAAACAATATACAATTAATTCCTCAATAAAGACTATGCCGACGTTGGTCATACGACACACATCAAGCAGCTTCAAGTGGTTAATGATGTTTACAAAGATAATTCAAGAATTTAGAGAGCTTTCAGTAGAAATAGCATGCCTTTTAGGCATTTAGATTAGTACAAAAAAGCCCACTCAGTTTCAAGCATTTAACAATTCAGACAGATGTAACACATTGAGCCTTCACAGTTAGAGTTATAAGATGCTGAATTTAACATATTTCAGAAGCAAACTATCGAGAAAGCAGAAGAAATAAAAATTGCATAGGGTTTGAGAAGCAAAACCATTTCGCCGAGAACAAGAACTTGCAGCTAAAGCAGAATTAGGGTGAGGGTTTGAAAGGGCAAAGGACTCGGTGGATCTCAATGGGAATCGATTGCAAATTGAAGTCGAGCAGAAGTAAGAAAATGGCTTTTGCTATTGAGTCTGGTCTTCTGCACAATCGCTTGCGCAACCCGCGCTGCGTTGCGCGATAATTTTCTAGAAAATAATAATAACGATAATAAATCAAATGTTATTATAATAAAAATAAAATACCTTATAACAACCATTTTTTTAAGAGCTTTAACCATCATAGATAGTGTGAGAGCGAAGCCATGAGTAATACTATATATAATTATAGAATATATAAATATCGTGTAGTTATTTTAAAAAATAATAAAATTTATTATTAAAAAATTAATTTCTTTTCATGTAAATTTCATATTTATTTAATTTTTTTAAAACGACTATATAGTACTTGCATACTCATAATTATAAATTTCATTTCTTTTATATGATTTTTGTACGATAAAAATGTCAATTTTCATCTCCTTAATAATATAATCCAAACGTTACGCTTCAAATTTTACCAATAGCATAACCCTTTTATACCAGCAACAAAGTGGAGACTTAGACCTTGTTTCGCAACAAAACATATCTTAATTATTTTCATATATTCTTATATATTTTATTTATAAACGTTACTCAAACAATATAACTTTTCAATTTTCAATTTTAAACTTTTTTTTATCCAATCATTAAAAAGTTTTCAAATTACCAAACAAATCACATTTTTTCAAATTTTAATATAACAATAATATTAAAAAATTAAATTCAAATAACTTTTTAATTTCGTAATTTTTTAATTTTAATTTTTTTTCTCTCATTTTTTAAAATTTTCTTTTATTATTATTTATAAATTTTGTACTCAACATCGAGAAGTAAGTTGATCTGATCCTTCAATATTAATCGATTGAGTCTTTTGAAAAATAAGCGATTTGACATATCAAATCGCATACAATTGACATGATTATTTTTTAAAAAAAAAAAAATTAAAAGAATAAAAGTTATCTGTCTTCAATTCACACGTTTTACTATAAATAGGTATCTTACGTATCACTATCGATATATGATTTAGTGCCTGAACTCGCCTGCCAGAAAACTTTTTCCAATCGATTGGCCGCTCGTAAATCAAGTACAATGGTCGGAGTTAAGAATGGTACGCCCTGGGCCAACATTGACTCAAATATACTAATTCATAATTCTGGGCCCGTGTTAAAGTCAGAAGCCCAACCCACTTCTTTATCCACTTCATTTAAGCTCATCGTCCCCAAATTAATGAGAGAGAGAAGGGATACCTCTTTATAGGGGTGTAAGTTGAAACCAGTAAACCAGAAAACCGGTCCAGTTTATCGGTTTTAAACCGGTTCAGTCCGGGACCGGTTCTTAGAATGTGAAAACTGGTCGGTTCCGGTCCGGTTCTGATTTTAAGATTTTTCAGACCGGACCAGACCGGTTGATAAAAAAAAATATAAAAATAATATTTATATTATTGTATATATAAGTTTTATACAAATTATTATATATATTAATATATATAAGTTTTATATATTATGTATAATTATAATTTTTTATGTAAAAGTTTTATATATAATTATATATATTTATATATGAAATAATTTCTTATTATAATTTATAAATTATTACTTAAAATGTTAATGCTAAATCACTAAAAGTTTATAACGAATATTAATATTAAATATATAGTTTATAACTAATAATAATATATAACTTATAATAAAAGTATAAAACAATATTTTTTAAATTAGTTTTTTTTTTTTTATAAATAAATTTATAATGACAAATTGTGAAACTTACATTTTAAAAAAATCGAAAAATCGGACCGGACCGGACCAGAAACTGGTAAAACCGGAAGTACCGGTTTAGGAAGGTAACCGGTGCGTAATCGGTTTTGAAAAATACAAAACCGGTACATACCGGTTCAGTCCTAGATTTTGTCAAAAACCGAACCGGACCGGACCGGGTACCCCCTACCTTTGTAATTAAAAAAAAAAAAAAAGAAGAAGAAATTGTGGCAAAAGCAATATCAGCTCATATATATGAGTCTATGACCCATGCAGAGATTTCCATGGCGATTTGTATATAACATGAAGCAAGACCACCCCAGCAGATACAGGCAGGCTCGAGGTGACAACACTGACAAGTGCATGCATGCGGCCATACCTAACGCCAATAGCGTGATTTAGCAGAAGAGATTTTCCAAGTTCTACAAGGAAGCCGCCAGAGGGACTCGATAAATGAATGAGTAATATTTGACTTGTCCATTAATGACTCTGACTTAAGTCCACGAGGGACATTAAAATTGCAGGATTAATGTGTACGAAATTACTGGCCGGGGCAAGCTGGTGGATGAGAACATGATGATTGTGCTCCGAGTTCGGATTAGAGAGATGAAGATCTTGGAGACGAATTAACAGCCACCTTCGAACTGGATGAACTGGTGGATGTTGTTCTTAATTTATATGTTCTATCTGCATGGGGATTTCCATGTGCTCGATCGAGTTAATTAATTATTGATCTTTACCTGATCTACAGTTAGCTAGCTAGCCATGATTTTGTAAATGTTGCTTGATCAGCATCACGACGTACACATATGATCCTCGGATCCCTGGCTAGCGCCTGTATGCACGCGGGCTGCTGCATGCACCTGGTTCGTGCTCGATCTTTGCGGCGGTGTCAACTTCTGGTGCATGCCTGCAGTAACGTACATTGTTAATTGTAGTGATCGCCATGTTGATCAGTTGGGTACCCGAAAGTGGAAACAGTACTGATCCAGAACTTGTCTCCACTTAATTAATTAAGGGATTGTTTTTTTTTTCTTAAGCTATTAATTCATTATGAGTGTGTGTAGGCAATCGTGTAATATACAATTATCACGTAATTTATTTAAAAATAAATAAATAAATATGAGATTTTTGTAAAAAAAATTAATTCTTTAATAATATAACTTAATCTTTTTCAAAACGATTATACAGTACTTACACAATTCATAACTGTATTTAACATTACTCTAATTGTTATTTCCATCAATAATTCATTATGTAAATGAATCAATGGAATTTAATCCAGCTGATTTCAAGCGATTTATCCAATAATATTATTATTTATAGCCGTAGGATCAAAACATTTTATTTTTCAAAATGAAATATATATATATATATTTATATAACTTATAAAGATGATCATGTGATCTCGTGAAAACAATATTAATATTAGCTAGGTTGTCAGGTTTATTATTTGTGAAATATTTATTTTATTCAACAATTCTACACCATATATTTTATAAAAAAATAAAAAATAAAAATAGATGTGTAAAACAGAGGTGTGAGTAAAATTTTTCTTTATAAAATATATTCCATCCATATATTTTGAATTTCATCAGTGTTTTAAATTTCATACCGTACCGACCGGTACGGTTGGAATTTAGCGTACTAGAATAATGACCAATACAGAAAGTGTATGTGTTTCATATCGGGTCAAATATTGGTAGTATCAGTGCATTTCAATCAATACCAGCATGTTTTCAATGTATCAGCCGGTTTCAATGTACCGGCCGGTTTTTTTTTTTAATTAATGTAAAAATTTTGACTTTTTCATAATTTTCATTTCAATTCTCATATTTGAAAACTATTTTTTTAACTTTTTGTGACCCTTTTTCTCGAGGATATAAAAATCAAATCTCTATTTTTATTTTCACGATAAAGATGAATAATTATTTTTTTAAATAGTTGGATTGTGAACTTAAAAGTATTATTAAATTTTATAAATGTGTTTTAATTTTTTAAGAGTTACATTGATGTTATTTTAAAATATAATTTATATATATAAATTATTTTAAAATAATTTTATATCAAAATATTTCATTTTAATGTCTTAATAAAACTTACACCGAAACAATATTTAAAACATTGGTTGCATTTTCTCAATTCTCATATACTCAAAGCTAACGATAGGCTTCGTTTGGTTACTTAACTCCTCTTAACTCATCTCAACTCATTATTACAATTTTTTTAAATTTCAATACAAAATATAATAAATAATTTAATTTTTTTAAATCTTAAACTAATAATAATATTAAAAAATAATATTTTAACAATATTTTATCATCTCAACTCAATTCACTTTAACATCTAAACACAACTTTAAAGAAGGACAATAAGAAGTTGGGGGCCATGTTTCATTCATGCAATCAGATAGTACACTTGGATTGTAAACTCCACTACTACTGCGCCTGCTCTGCTCTCGCGTCCCATTCCCATACCGTACAAAACCCATTCCCTTGCAATTGAAAAGCCCCACTCACGCTTCTCACAGACACTCATATGACTGAACCAAACAAACAAAAGATGAGATGGATCATGGGATCATTATACGGACGAAAATCGATCGAAAAAAATCAAAATAGTACGATAAGACACGACAAATACGGGGGGTGAGAAGCGGTAAAAGTAACTACAGAGGAATCGTGGCGGTCGTGGCGGTGATGGGTTTGGGCTTTCCGCCGTTAGAATCTCTCTCATACCTTTGCCTCTTCCTCCCAGTTTCCCCACTCGCAACGCATTAGAGAGAATCATTAGAGAGAGAGAGGTGTTCCCTCTGTACTTTTGGAATTGTGTGTACCTTTCTGAGTTCTTTATATGTTATTAAGTATTTCTACGAAGTATTTGGGTTTTCTTTAGCGGGATTGTTGTGGTTTTATACTACAACACTCAATCTCTTGCTTCGCCTAATCATATAGGAGGAAGGAAACGAGTGCTGCTTTCTTCGCTTGCAGAAGATTCCATTCCTATTCTTGTAAGCGTCTCTCATTGAGTCCCTCGTCGAATTTTCCTCATCTCTCTCTCTCTCTCTCACTCATAATTAATGTATGATGTATCTCTACGTAAATCATTTTGGAGCTGTTTTGTTTTAAGCGTGCTCTTTAATTCATCAAGATGAGTCATGACACCTTTTACAAACCGGCTCTCTTCCCCATTCCCTCTATGTTTGCATTTTGAAGTTCTTGGAGTTTGTGCCTTGGTATGGGTTTCGCTGCCACCTCCGTGTTTTCTGAAGTCAAACATTGGGTTGATTATATTCTTTTCGACATTTCAGCTTGGTCCGTTAACCGTGTGACTTCTTTGAAGTAGCATTCCTTATTTGGGTTTGCTCTCATTTTCATCTTTCGCTCGTTTTTTTCTTGAAATCTTTGTCACTTGCGCTTCCTGTTGTTTTTAAATTTTAAGCTCTCGATTGAAAGGTAACTCTACTAATCTCTTAATCCCCTCTACTTTGTTGTTTTTCAGCTTTAGATCCCTTATTTTTCTTTTTGTGTTTGATGGTCCTGTATTGATTTTGATGCAGCTTCAGCCTTCTGTATTGCTCTTTTGACGGGTGACCACAAATCCCTTTCTTGATTTCTTCTAACTAGTCTTCTGTACTCTGTGCTGTATACTTGTAAGTTGTATGGGTTATGATTTCTGCCGTTACTAGTTGGGTTCTCGATGTTCCGAACTCTGATGGTTACCTGCTTATTTTTTTTAATTAATTTGTGATTCTAACTATCGTACGGTTGCTTTCAAACTACAGGAAGTCTAAAGATACTAATGGGAATCGATGCTCTAATTCTACGTGCTTTCAGTTCTAAATAATAATTGATTGGACCAACTGAATGCCAAATAATGGGAAAGTGTATGCTTTCATAATCTTATGATTTCTTCCATTTTTCTCTTGCAGCATCTAGAGGAACCATCTTCTTGTTTTTCTTACTTTTCATTTGGCAACAAGGTCTTGTTCCGGGCTCGTATCATGCCTTTTTGTAATGTAGATATTTTCATATCGTTTCTCTGGTTTCCTATATCCTAATTAGTTCCATATTATCACGTAGTGAGAACTGTTGGACTTAATTTCATAGACTTCAGTGAAAAATAAATAGACTGCAATCAGTTTTAGTTAGGATTTTTAACTTAAATTTCCTTTTAATTTTTTGAATTCAAATTCTTTGCTAATTTGAAGGATGGGGGATCATTTTGTGTTGCTGGTGGATCGGTTACTCACTGAATCTACTCTTCAAGCTGCTATTGAGAGCAAATACTGGGGGCAGCAAACCACACCCTCAACAAGCAAAGATTTGTTAAGTTCTGCCTTTAGGATGGATGTCAATAGTAGTTTCTCACCAAGTAAATTGGTAGAGTGTAGGATCTGCCACGATGAGGATGAGGAGTCCAACATGGAGACGCCTTGTTCTTGCTGTGGCAGCTTGAAGGTCAGTTAGTGGCTTACTTTGGCAACTATTCCTTGGAAATTTGAGGCTGGTTCATTGGAAGTTATATTGATTTTGTTTATAAATATCTTTATGATAATGTTAGTCATTGAAAAAAAGTTCCCAGACAATAAAGACTTGATTAGTCCCATTTTAGCTTAACAACTCACAATGTCTGTCATATGCTGCGGTGAATTTTTTAATTGTCCCATGATGAGAAGAATGCTTAGTTGTAAGATGATTTTCACCAATCAATTTCTTTTTATATAAATTTATTTCTTTTTTTTTTAAGTACTACTCTCAAGCTCCAAATTATGCATTTTGCATTTAGCAGGATCATAGATCCCCGGCTTCATGTAGTGGGTTATTATCTCTATTTCAGAATTCCAAATTGCAGTACAATGGGTAGGTGTTTTCCCCTGTGAGTTCAAAGATTTGGGGTGATATCTCAACCTGATGTTTCTAGCTTGACCAATATTTTGAAATGTTTGGTAAAACTTTTGAAATTTCTTTCTGCTGGCATAATTCCTAGTAGGATGTTTTAATTTTCTGACATACAAGCGTGTTGTATGCTTTTATAAACAACTAAATTTGAGACACAAAAGTTTGACTCAAGGCTAACTTCTTGTGCCGAATTTCCTCAATGATTTCCATTATATGTTGTTGAGTTTTTTACATACAAACATGTTGCATACTTTATGAACAATTAGAGATTTCCAATTGACTCTCTTTTGGTTGTTAATGAATATTAGGTTGTTAACGCATATGCAAAACTATCTTCTTTTTTTGGGGATGACATTATCTTTGGCGATTGGGAACTCAATTGATCTATCAACCATCTAGACTCACAGTAGAGCTGATAGGATGCTAATCTCCGGACAAAGATATCTTGTTATAAACATTGAGCATTAGATAGTTATGTTTTAGAGTGAGCATCAGCAGGCAGGTAGTTGACTTGTGGTAACTGAGTATTATCCAGGACTATGGTATAAATACATATGAAGTTATCTTTAGTGTTGATTGATATTTGAGGGAGATTCTGATCGTGATGCTCTCTCTTATTTTCTGGCATTTAGTGTTCCTACTGATTTTAGATGGATCCAAAAAATGAGTATCGTCCTTGTTAAAATGTTGCAGCATGCACACCGCAAATGTGTGCAAAGGTGGTGCAATGTGAAGGGAGACAACATCTGTGAGATTTGCCTCCAGGTCTGCCATTGTTTAAAATATTTTTTTCTGATTATAAACCTAGTAAGTTTTTATGTTAATATTCTCGAATCATAAAAACTGATCACTAGCTCTTTTCTGCTTGAACATAATCTGAAACTTCAGCAATATAAGCCGGGTTATACAGCACCTCCTCCTCTGTTTCACTATGGTGGTATTCCAATTAACTTCAGGTATCCTTCACTTGGATGTGCATGATTTTCAGCTGATATTTTTTTACTTTGTGTATGGTGATGGAACTTGTTTTTGTTTTCTTTCATTCATTGAGAAAT
The DNA here is from genome assembly GCF_001411555.2 of Juglans regia. Taxonomy (NCBI): domain Eukaryota; kingdom Viridiplantae; phylum Streptophyta; class Magnoliopsida; order Fagales; family Juglandaceae; genus Juglans; species Juglans regia. The sequence goes on along the minus strand of NC_049910.1, from coordinate 3,665,992 downwards.
AATTCATGATCCTTTGGCGGTACTCATATCAGCGGAAATTGGGAAATGTCTAGAAGGGACCTGCACAACTCTCAATTTATACCAATGGTTGCTACTGATAGTGAAATTTTAGACGCTGACTTTGATGAATATTCACCTCCCACTTCAAGAAGCCTGCTTTGCTGCCGAGTAATCGCTATAATTGTACTCTATCTCTCTCTCTCTCTGTAATTTATTCATAAGTTATCCTTGTTCTGCTAGTCAATGATATAATTTATACAAAACTTAAACAATTTCCATTTTAGCAAATTCCAAATAATGTTCCTGTTTGATACTTATTATATGTTATTAAGTTAGAGTATCTTCTGAATCATAATTTTGATTTTTCCCTCAAATGGAATATTTGATACTTTTTAGGCTGGCTTACCATATCTTACCTTTATCACAGTAAGGTTGTTCTATTTGCAGTTTATGGTTCTTCTGCTTCTACGACATACTCTACCATTCATAATCAGTGGAGCTGGAGAATACTCATTGACATTGTTGACGGTATGGTTGACTAAGACTGTTAGATTAGTGAAAGAAGATTCAATGGCTTAGTAACGGAAAATAATTTTCTAAAAGTGTCTTTGCATTGCAGCTACTGATGTTGAGGACCATTGGGATTCTTTTGCCCATCTATATCATGTTTAGAGCATTCACTGCTATCCAGCGTCGACGACATCATCAGGTTAGTGATTTACCTAGTTTTGCTAATGCTCTGACAAGTAGTTGACCTATATTTTTTGGACAAGTAACCTGCAGAAACTGTCTTCAATTTCATTGTATCTGTATTGGCCATCTTCCACTTTGATAAGCAAAGTTTGTCAACTCATGTTTGTTAAAGACACCATGTTGCTGTCTAACTTTGAAAGCTATATTGTTATTAAAAAAAAAAAAAAAACTAGCTTTTAAAAGTCTTCCTCAAATAACCAATTGAACTGTACAAAATAGACGATGTAGGCTTCAAAACACCTCTCTTCCTGCCAAAATTTTCAGATTTTGTTTAGAAAACAATGATTTCAGAGCATCCAAACGCTCTGTTAGCCCAAAGGAAAGTAATTTTCTTTACTTGGGCAATTCTTGTTGAGAATAAAAATCTAAAATCAGTTTATACTCTATGGATAAGGAGATTTGCCCTAAATTTTGACTATTGGATGGAAAGCTTATAAATCATTTTTTGACCTGTACTAGAACTTGCCAGAAGGTAATTCTGAATGACTTGTTTTCCTCCGGTTGGTATGTGTGGTTTTTTGGGAGAACTAGTTGAGTAGATCCTACAAGCAGTACTGCTAAATACAGCTGATGGTTGTCAAATTGCTTCTTAATTTGAGCAGTATCTCTAATGGGTTTGAGGCACGTTTCTGTGGTATCTTTTAACTCATATTCCCCCGTTTCATAGTTGTGGCAGTTCTTGTAAAAGGTCATTGGTACACCGTGAGCCTGTATTGCTGTGTTTTCGTCCTTTCAGAAATTTATATATATCCTTTAGAACTTACAGTTGCAAGAATTGGACAAGAAAACAAATTTCAGTTAGAGGGTCATTTCATTTAGAAAAAGGTCAGCAATTGGTTAGCGTTTTTGGAATCTAAATTCTTATAAATGCTTCTCTTGCAAGACTGGTGAAGCCCTTTTAAGGGCAGGTTTGGGGCCAAAACCAAAATACAAAATTCTCATCTCATCTCATCTCATCATTACACATTTTTCAAATTCTCATACAAAATATAATAAACAATTCAACTTTTTCAAATCCCAATACACATTTTTCAAATCTCAAAACAATAATAATATTAAAACTTAATATTTTAAACTTCAAAACAAAACACAAAATTCTCATCTCACCCCCCAAACTGCCTCTCACCTGCCATATCTCGCACTATCTATAGTTCATTCTCTATGCTCTTGTGATTACAGTAAGCAAGCAATGTGTTGATTTATGCCTATTGAAAACTGACATTGTGACTAATTCTATTTTATTTCTCTCTGTGTCTAGGATTCTCAGTCCATTGCCACATCAGATGGGACAAACAACTTACCCCTGCATCAATCAAGTTTTATTCGTGTGCTGTAGTTACTGGAGGTTCCTATCATGCTTGAAGAAATCGGAAAGAACTCATGTGAGAAGAATGGCGGCCTTGTGGACTGTGATACGAAGGAAATCAACATTTTGTGGACTGTGATAGGGAGGAACTCAACCTTCCCCTCCTCCAGCTTTGGAACCCATGCAGGTTGAAGCAAGTTGGGGCGGGAGATGCTCAAAATGATAGGCCTAATTGTGCCACTTTTTCCCTGGAAGAAGCCTTCTAACAAAGTACACCTATCATGATGTATGAGAGCTATGCATACAAAGTATAGTTAAAGGGACAATGTACTGTATATATGAATTGCTACTTAAACAAAATGGGCAAGCCAAAGTTAATGTTGCATATTATGTTTGATAGCAAAGATGGCAAATGCATTCAATAGTAATACTACCACCAAGGCTACGGGCTTGGTAGTTAGTGTGGTAACAGCTTTATTCCCAGGTGGTTTGGCAGATGAGAGATCATGGTTCGAGTCTCATTAGACAAAAAAATGTCATTGTCCACTATTCTCGTCCACCACCGTTGTGGTACTTTACTTTCCTTTGTGGGATTGGAGTTAGGTTATGACTCGAGAAAGACCTTTAGTTCCTTGTTTAACCCCAACGTGTGGAGGATGAAATTATGTTCAGGCTTTAGAGGGTACTTACCTGTAGTCTCCCCTTCCTTAATCCTTTTCTCATTGAAAAAATATAAACTACTAGATGGATGGGAGGGCTAGCAAACAACTTTACATATACAATCCCGTCCCTTTCCTCGCTCTCACGGGTTTTCTTGCAAGTATTTGGTTAGTCAAGCCATTAGGCTATTGCTACGTTGCTATCACTATCATCATTGGCATGGCAAATGAGCCATTTACCATTTACCATCATGAATTTTTTAAGGTTTTTGTATCTACTCGTGTAGAATCTCTCTCTCGTCATATCAACCACCTCTCTTGAATAACGTCTACCACATGAAGGCCTTATGGTTCGAAAAGAGAGACATCTGCAACTAAGGTGCACAAGAGGTACAGTATCATGAAAATAATCAGATTTAAAGGAAAGTTTTTTTTTTTCCTTTTTATAAATAAGTAATTGAAATTTTATTGAAGAGCGCAGAGGCTTTTAAACCAATAGAAATACTGAATTAGAAACAAATGAAGATATAAGAAAATCATGAAAACCCAGCTCACTAAAATCTATAACAACTACCCATAGAAACAGAGTATTGAAGGTCTTAAAACTCTTCCATCGTTCGCCCACGGTCCTCAAAATATTCATCAGGAGCCATCATCTAACACACTACTGCAATTTGCAGGCTGACATATAATCCAATCCTCTCCAATTTACAAGGAGATCTACTATCCTTCTAGGCAAACCAACTCTATCAAAGTTGTTCCACGAGGCTCGAACCACCTTACAATATAGTTGAAGGTGTTCTGTAGACGTCCTACTCTTCCGACATTAACCTTTCCATACTGCGTTAGATTAACCATTCCCACTCCCCATTTTCGAGGATAGGTCTTGAATCCAATACAGCAGAATTCATATAACCTAAGTACACGTACAAAGAAGTACACGTGATCCAAAAAAATATCTGGCACCCTGCAATGCCATTTGGAAACATCCATCTGCTTTCTGCAAGTAATTCACCTAGAGCAACCATATTACAGACTAGAGCAAGGAATAAATAAACTATTAGGTTAAGATGCTCCAAGAGACATAATCTGTCAGCAAGCTCAAAATTATGCAAATTGTACATTCAGAAGATATTAGAACAAACACGAAGATGAGTTTTATTCTTCTTAACAAAGAGATAATGAGTTGATATGAAGACACATCCATTATAAAAGAGAATGAACGAAGTTTTGACACAACTAAACAAACAGACAGGAAACAGAAAAAGCAACTATATTGAAGACATCATCTAGGATAACAAGGACCAGAAGACAGCCATTTATTCTAAATGCAAGATAAGGTAGACACCTGCAGGAAAAAGGGTTACTAAAGTGAAATAAGAACACCCTTCATTCCGCTTCGGATTCTGACTCGGCACTCTGGAGCCAATCAATGAAGGGCCTAGCATTCTTCCAGATCTGAGACCCCTTGTTGACTCCCTTCATCCCTTCTTGATACCACTGGACAATGAACCCTTCCTCCAATATATCAGCGTCGTATAGTGCTTTCAAAACAAGAGCAACTTCCTTCATCGCACCTGTGTTTGACTTCCTCCTGCATAACTCCTCAATAGCATGAAGCAAGAGCAACTGCAATCCCTCATCCTGAGCAACAGCAGTAGCAAGATAGCCCTTCTTCTTAATGGCCTCCTTTGCAAACCCTTTTTCAATGCCATCAAATAGTCCCTCAATCAGAGCAGTCATCTTTTCCTGGGCAGAGCAGGAAAGTGATCCCAGAAGAGACTGCAATTGCTTCGCTGAGACACCTTTCTTCAGATTTTCTTTCACCTCATCAGCAAGTGTTTTGTGATTGACTGAGTTTCCATTTTCAGCATTTTCACTTAGTTTATTTGCTGCTGCAGGCTTCTTCTCTGTCTCATTTGTAGAAAGCATGACCATATCAGCTGTCACTGCACTCAGTTGTTCTTGGATGCGCTGCCTAGCTGCCTCCAGTGATGTATCCGTTTGCCATTGAACATCATCATCCCCATCGTCTTCATCAGCTTCTTCCTTCTCATCAATCTGACTGTGAGTACACTGAGAAGGTGATGTGCGATCCTCATCAGAGCCACTTGCTCTCTTCTTTGAAGAGCTGGCTTTTGTGTTGCCATCCTTCAAAGACGTAGTGCCCTTCTTCTTCACCTCTTTCTTAAGTTTCTTTTGCTCCTCATCAGCAGCCTCACCTTCCTTCAGTCGCTCCTTCTCAGCCCTCCTCATAGCCTTCTTGTCCTTGGATCCCTTCTTTGGTTCGGGAGGGTTCTTCAGAATGAAAGTAGTGAGTTTGTCCCTCATATCCACGTCTGACACAAAGCCACAAGCAGCACATTTCAGTTGGATCATCTGAGTTTTGGTAATCAGAATCTCAGTCTCAGGGTTTCCACAACCATAACACTGGACATATTTCTTAATGAAATTCTCGAGAAGGCCAGCAAGTTTAGGAGTGTCATGGGACCCATTAACAAGAGAAGTCCCAGTTTTCTCATCAAATTTAGATTGTGCTCCAAGCTCGCAACCAAAGTACTTTGTGGTGTATGCAGCTGGTCTTGCCAATGCCTTTGCAATATCAACCATGTTGACTACGTTTGTCTTGATGCCATTTCCTCGACCCTCAATTTTAGTAACCATTTTGGGCATCTTATACCTGTAAAAGGCATCATCATTATTTCCACCGATGTTCTGTAAAGCCATCTTGACCACAGTTTAAAATCGTATGAAAAATATACTGGATGTCACAGGGAGCGAATGATAAATTTTGGAGAATAGGGAGCAGCAAAATTGTCTTCTATGGGTTTCTGGACAAGAGAAGACCAGTCTTCTGCAGTGAGGAAAGGTTGCATATAATTGCAACCATAAAACTCAGGATATTCCGAAAATGGCCCAACATGCATGCAGCCAATCCTTTGAGATATTGATCTGTTCTTTTTTCTTGACGAAGGACAGTATTCTCCTAGCAACCCAATCAATCCCAAGTAGAAGGTGGCCTGTTCGGACATAAAAGAAACTTCAATGTTGACACCTTCACGTTGAGAATCTCCAAATAGCAGCAAAACCAGCAAGCTTCCTGTATCAACAAATTTCAGAAGAACAAATTAAGTAAAAGTAGTCGGCCAATACCGAAGCAAATTCTCTAAATATCAAGTTACAAAAGTAATGATTCCACTAGAACACATAAAACAGCAGTCAGATTGGAAGTAGAAATGCAGTAACATGACTTATAACATGTAAAAAAAATTAGCTCACATTTACTCAGAACACTATCTGCATATTAGTGCGCAAAGATTGATAATTTTTTTTTTGGTAAGAGTGGGCGAAGATTGATAGTAAAAGTCAAAAAACTTACAAGAATAAAAGGAATGTGGACTGGAAAAATTTTTGATTGTATTAACCTTGCTCAAATTCAAAGAAGTCTTACGTTCACACTAAGATGAAAATCAATTCAAAACTTGAAAACATTTCAGCCTACATGTGACATTTTTATCATTCAAGTCCCTTGAGAAGGTGGTCTCAACAAAGAACAAAGTGGCACACCCAATAAATTGATCACAACATAACACAGTTAATCTTCAAGGTCACACAGTATTCTTCCATCTTTGTCTACTCATACAACCCAAAAGATTGATCTAAATCGATTATCACACTAAATATATTATATCTACTAGAATTTCTTTTATAAGAATTATCTGTACCAGAAAGACGCACATAATCGTTTAAACAACATACAATTATTGTGTCCATCAATGTCTTGCGGTTGTCAAATGCTCTCTCTTATGAATTTGTTCTAACAAAAATACATTTAATGTTGTCTGACACTCGTAGTATAGTAAATTTATGCCAAATGTTAGCATTACAATAGTAGTACAAGTATGGAAAGACAAAAAACTAAACTCCCAGCAGTTCGACATTAATTAGGCATGATCAAACTCATTAAATATATATTCTACCAGTCATTTTTTTTAATCATTTAATTGCAATAAAATTTGGAATGGATAGATAATCTACCAGTTTTTTTTTTTTTTTTTACACCGGAACCTCACCAAGGCCTTCGGATCCACCCCTAGGGTGTAAACCTCCGATGCACAACCCCTGCCAGAACCATGTATCATGTATTGGGTAATCTAGGAAAAACACTAATGCAAAAGCATAAGTCTACAGCTCATTCCAAACCCACTATTAGACCACTACGTGTACCTGATGGTTTCACAAAATAAACTTTGGCAAGAACTCACAACCGAAATTTATAAATAAATAATTGCCACAACTAAGAACAACAAGCATATTCTGTACTTGAAATAAATTCAACATATAAATAACTACCTCAGACAGGAAAAAAAAAACTCAGATACAAAGAGAAATTCCGACCAGCCAGCTAAATCACTGCCATTGTCCTTATACTTTCATTGCAGAATTTTCAATATAGAGTCCTTCTACAGCCACCGCTTGGCCCTCCCACTTGACGTGTCATGCCTCTATCATGCCACGTGTTATTATATTTGAAAATAAAAAGGAAAAGAACAAATACTTAAATGTGAATTTTCATATCATTTCTGGGTGAGTTATCCAACGATCAGCTCAACAAAAACATCATTTTTAATTGCATTTTTCTCATATGAGTTTCCCAGAGACATCGGCCTCCAGTCCCTTGTAAATGAAGTTTCCAATTCAAGAACAAAAATTCACAAAAAACTCAAATCCAATAAAATGTGTTTGAAGAAAGGAAACTTCCACTCTTAAAATTTCAAGATTAAGTAAGAATCCTGGATTTTCTAAGAAAAAAATACAAACATTCTCTTCTTTTTCTTTTGTTACGCTCATCTCAGCAAAAATGTGAAAGAATTACCAGCAACAACAGCCAGACGAAGAAGCAAATTCAAGAACTTTATATATTTACAAGAAAATTAACACGGAGACGCAACGCGTATTGACGATAAGGTATGAACACCCACTCAATCCCAAACACTTCAATAAATAAAGAAAAAATAAATCTCTTGTTCGTAAAGCGGGAGGGAGGAGCCCCTTACCACTTGAACTTATCAAGATCCCAAACACTTCAAGCACTTCAAACTGCAGCACGTGGGCATTCCTCACAACCCAATCCCAGACACTTCAATAAATAAAGAAAAAAGAAATCTCTCGCGCCCTAAATAAGTCAGCTTCATGTCAGTTTCCCAGGAAAATAACAAGTTTCAGACAAATACGCGTGGTTTGCGGACGATGGGATTCGAAGAAAAATCGGTGGGTTTGGCTTGTGGACGATGGGATTCGAAGAAAAATCTATGGGTTTGGCTTGTAGACAATGAGTTTGGGAAGAAGAAACTGATAAAAAAAAAAGTTTGGGAAGAAGAAGAAAAATTGATGAGAGGCTAAAAAATACTATACATTCAAATTTTATTTTTTTATTATTTCAAAATAAGGCCACATGTAGCATTTCTCCAAAAGTATTGATCAGTTAAATTTATAAATGAAATGGAGAAAAATAAGTAATAAAAAAATAAAAAAATATTATTTTAATAGAATAGAAAATGAGATGTAAAAAATTTTTAAAAGATGAATAAAATTTTAAAAATATTTTTAAAAAATATAACTTTTAATTAAATTATAAAATTTTTTATAGGAACCCGATATAAATATTCTAAATACATAAATTCTCAGTAGCAAATTCTCGCTTGCATTGCATCAGATGCAATCTAATTTCACAAATTAATATTTGAGAATATAAAAGGTGTAGAGAATTATTTTTTTATGAAAAATGTTACACATCATTTTCATATTACATACTACACATAATTTTTTATTTTTTATTTTTAACAAATATATAATATATAAATGATAAGTAGAAGTTCTCAATTAATTTATAAGAAATAAAATAAAATAAATAAAAATAAAAATAATATGTGATGTATAAAAATATAAATAACAAAGCTCTTCTTTTATTTATTATTATCATGTGAAGGCTCTTTTTAATATTCTTTTTAGAACAGTATTATTTATAAACTTCATATTTTGTATATCTATTTAAAAATATATTATTTTATTATAATAAAATAAAATAAAATAATAAACTAATATATTTTTAAATATATGTATAAGATATAAGTTTTATATCTAAAATTTTTCTTCTTTCTTTATCATGAGGTCCCCAAATTACAGAGCCCAGCGAGTTGAGTTTGGGATCTTTGATTAGACAAGCTTGTTATGCTGTCCAAATCAGATCTCCCCACGTCATCATCTGGACCCCACTACGGCCACCCCCTCTTCTGATCTCAACCCTTCATTCTTCTCCGGCCACAAGCACGCACCCCCGATCTCTCTCTCTCTATCTTCTCTCTTTCGCTCTCGCGCTCGGTATTGGCATCGGGAGCCAAGAAGAACAGCTACTTGTAATTGGTAACGCTTCCACTCGCTGTTTATCTATCAATATTTCTGTTTTAAAATGATAGATCGCTTGCATTTCTTTCCTCTTCATGATTTCTGATCAATTGATTCGTGAAACTTCTCCTGTCTGTACTTGGATCGTTGCTCTTATGCTGGTAGTTATTGTTTTCGTCTTTTTTCTTGTTCTGTTTTTATTTTTTGGGTTCGAAACTTAGTATATCGTTGAATAAAGAGTAGCTCCTTTGAATCGCTGAGTTGTTTTTGCCATTTAAGCTTGATTTAGAAAGAGAAGTTCTGGGGCTGTAATGCGGATCTTTGAGGATCACGAAATATAGGGAACGTAAATAAAGGATGGAATTGAAGAAGAATGACAATAAGTAGAAGCAACCGAGTAGCTAGTGATTTCTGCTCTTTAGGTCCTCCTCCTCCTCGAGCATGGAGTTGAGGGACAACATTGACAAAGCCCAGACAGAAACCCTTATCACTAAACGATTCGAGCATATAGGTAGATGTCATCAAACTATATCCGGACAAAATACTGAGCCGGACCCAACTCACATTGACAAAGCCCTCCTTCCCAAGCCTTTCCCTTCGGTCCTTCATAACACTAAAAATAAGAAAATCAAATGAACTAGAAATTTGCTCGAAAAATATAAATTGGAACATATACGATTTCTTTTTGGGGCTCCGCCTTTGCTCTCTCTCTCTCTCTCTCTCTCTCATCTGAGCTCCCATTGGCCATTAACAGAGCTCTGTTCTTCGATTTGATTCCAAGTTCGTTTGTCCATTTGATCTTTGGCGATGTTGTTTGGGATTTTAATTTTCCTGTTATCAGTCTCAATTTTGTGGTTGTGCTTGTCGGCGTCTTGGATACTAAAGTGTCTTTTCTTTTTTTCTTTTCTTAATATCTTTGTTGCCTTAAGATTTTGGCTTCTCTTACCTGATTGTGATTCTTTCTTTGTATCTTTTTTAAAAGACATATCTGTCTTGTCTCTTCTTCCTTCCGTTTGCTGAGGCATTTAGTTATGAAAGGTGCTATGTTCTGGAAAAGTTCTAATATGGGTAGCTACTTTCAGAGTTGTTAGTGGACATGCTTTTCTAAAGGGAAAAAAAAAAAAGAGAAAAAAATATCAAGTTCCTCATATAAGGACAAGAAAGAAAAAATTAAAAGCCAAGCGGCCCTCACATTATATTCTTTACATGTTGACAGTCCAAATCTTGGTTAATCTCCTGGATTAACTGATTCATAATTCTGCTTCTATGGCGCAGAAGATACCATATTTTTATACTGTATGTGTCGTCTTATTTTCATTTGCTATTCAGGACTGTGCCAATTTTGGTCATTTATAGCTCTTTTAATTTTTCTAATTTCTTTTCATTTGGAGTAACTATCTCATGTTTGACATCACGTGCTAAGGCTGGGATATTCCATCCTTTTGTTTTGACAACCTCTATTTAGGTTACAATTATGTCCACTTCAACCTGAAAATAGAAAATAAAAAATTTTGTTTTAGAAAGGGTGCTTTCCCTCCTTCAGAATTAAGATTTTATGTTTTATTTCATTGTAACTTACCAATCTAAGTAATAACTAAATAAATCTTCTAAAATGTGAATGTGAACAACTGGTTTGCTGTTGCAGCTATTTGGTTGGGTGGTGTAAGGTCATTATGTCAGGTGTGGAGGATATCAAAGAGCAAGAACGGGTGGATGGACATGTCCCTAAGGAGTCTGAGAAATCCGAAGTCTCGCGTCAAGAGGAGGTTGCTTCTGTTTTTCTTGATTTCTTTACACACTTGATCTACCAACAAACTTGTATTGCATTTGGAAAGTTTCTAATGTACAATTGCAGCCATTTCTCAAAACTCGTGGTTTACTGAGTTTATGATTTCTCTTGTATATGTCCCTTGTACTTGGGCTATGCTATTATCATCAATGAAATTCTTATTTGCCGATAAAAAATTATTTCTGTAGGAGGTAATAAAGAAGAAGTATGGGGGAATAATTCCCAAGAAACCGCCTCTCATTTCTAAGGTGATCTTTGGTTCTGAAATTGTTCATTGCTCATCTGTTGGGGTTTGGAAGATATATCTATTTGAGTTGGTTTCCATCAAAATTATTTTGTTTGGTTTTTATGTCAGGACCATGAACGTGCTTTCTTTGATTCTGCTGATTGGGCTCTAGGAAAGGTACTTTGTATAATTATCTGATCATTTTGCTTGTCCTTGACTGTATTGGGAAGCAGATTTATGTTATTCAACTAATATCTTTTATGCTTTGGATAACAGCAAGGTGTTGAGAAGCCCAAGGGACCACTTGAAGCCCTTCGGCCCAAATTGCAGGTTTTTTTTTTTTTTTTAACTTGTAGAAGAAATTTGTTTTGGGGGGGGGGGAGGTGTTATCAAACTAAACTGGTCTCATTGGTTTAGAGAATAGCCAAACCAAAATAAACTGATCCATTGAAGCAACCAGTTGGCCCAATTACACTAGTCCACATGTAGTTGGTTTGGGTTGTCATTCGGGTCAATACTATTCAGTCCATTTGTATCTTCCATTGCTGGTGACAATTTCAGTATTTGATTTTACATTTTGGAGCATTTAGTCAAAAAACTAAAAAAATTGCATAGGATATTAGGTAATTGCCTAAAGAAAGTAAAACAAATGTCCTTGTTTTACATAGACAACATTCAATATCTTTTAAATACAATAAACACATCTCGCATTACTTCATTTTCGTCGGTTTGTGAAAAATCCCAAACTGAAACAAATGAACCCCTCCTTTTTTAAGTTTTAATACCAATGCAACCCATGAACCCAACCCATGGTTGTTGTTTGGGCTTGGGTCCCTAGTTTCGCCCCGCCCATTTCATCCTTGTCATGACTCTTGAATGATTAATGCTAAAGTTTGGAACTGAATTCTACTATTCTGCCGCAATCTTGTACCCTGGTTAAAAGAAATGACAACATCCTTTCTTTTTTATAAGTAAACGATTATATTGACATGAATAGGCATAGTCCAAGTACACAAAATAGTATACAAAAAGTCACACCTAGTTAAAGAGAAGTAATAGAAACAAGAAAATCATGGAAATTGAGGCCATGACAATCTACAGCTGTGGCCAAAAGAAAAGGAGTGCTAACAAAAAATAATCTAAGTTCTTCTAGTGAGCACTCCTTGTCTTCAAATGTCCGATTATTTCGCTCATTCTATAGGCACCACATGATACAAATCGGGACCATTTTCCACACCGTTGAGATTTGTGGGAAACCTCGTAGATTTATCCATTGGCCATGAGCTCTGTCACTGTGGTAGGCATAACCCAAGCTAACTCCACAATCTCCACTCTATTAAACATTCCATTCCATAACATTTCAGCCACCTCACAATGCACCAATAAGTGATCCACATTTTCACCATTTTTCCTACACATACAACATCAATCTACTATGATCACCTTACGTCTCCGTAGATTATCTGTTGTCAAGATCTTACCTAATGCTGTTGTCTATACAAAAAATGCCGCTTTGGGAGGCACCTTGTTTCTCCAAATCTTTCTCCAAGGGAATTGCATATTCTGCGGTTGTGTAAGCGTCTTATAGAAAGAACGGACCAAGAATTTACCTTTACCTGTGGGTATCCATCACATCTTATCTGCTCCTTGGGTTCTCTGCCTCATAGTATATAGAAAAGCAAAAAACTCCTCAAATCTACCAACTTCCCAAACTTGGGCAGCTCTAGTAAAATTCACGTTCCATTGGACTAGTTCCCCCAATGACTCCATGCAATTATCCACTTGGGCATCTTTCTCACTTGCAATCCTAAAAACTGATGGGAATAAATCCTTTAGGGCTTGATCTCCACACCATAGGTCAGTCTAGAATTTTATTCTAGATCCATCGCCCAACACCAGTCTAGTATGCCGATTAAAGGTCCCCCACCCTCTTCGAATGTGTTTCCAAATGCCCATTCCATAAGCCCCATGGACCTCCCTAGTGTACCACCTCCCCCACATGTTTCCAATTTTGTAATCAATCACTGATTTGCAGAGGGCTTCTGGTTCCATATTGTATCTCCACAACCATTTCCCAAGCAAGGTTTGATTGAAAATCCTCAAGTTTCTAATACCCAACCCACCCAAAGAGACTAGAGAACATACCTTATCCCACTTGACTAGATGATACTTAAATTCTTCTCCTATCCCACTCCAAAAAAAGTCACGATACAGCTTCTCAATACGGTTTGCCACACTTGCTGGAATAGGGAATACAGATAAAAAATATGTTGGTAGATTAGAAAGAGTACTTTTGATAAGGGTGATCCTACCATCTTTCAAGAGATATGATTTCTTCCAACCTGCCAATCTGTGTTTAATCTTCTCCACCACTGTATCCCAAATCGATGTAGACTTTGCAACTGCCCCCAAAGGAAGATCAAGGTAATTCATGGGAAGAGAGGAAATCTTACATCCAAGGATACTAGCCAGTTGCCGGATGTTAGGAACATTACCCACTGGCACCAATTCTGATTTATCAAAGTTCACTTTTTACCCGGAAACCGCTTCAAAACAAAGAAATAATGCCCTCAGTGTTCAAATTTGATTTTGTTCTGCCTCACAAAAAATCAATGTATCATCTGCAAACAATAAGTGAGATAAGTTAATGGTGCCCCTAATTGGATTACCCACCGAGAATCCCTCGATAAAGCCACTATTCACCAAGGGTAGAATCATTTTACTAAGTGCCTCCATGACAAGAACAAATAGGAGTGGGGACAAAGGATCTCCTTGTCTTAGGCCTCAAGAGCTATTAAAGAAACCATGTGGGCCACCGTTGACCAATACAGAAAACCTCACCGTTGAAATACATCATCTAATCCATGAGCACCATTTCTCCCCAAAACCTCACCTCCCAAGCACATAGAGTAAGAACTCCCAGTTTACATGATCATACGCCTTCTCCATATCTAACTTGCAAAGGATTCCCAGCTAGCCAGATTTAACCTACTGTCTAGGCATTCGTTAGCAATGAGAACTGAATCCATAATTTGCCTATTTTTAACAAAAGTATTTTGGGGTTTTGTAATGATCCTCCTCAAAACCTCTCCTAAGCGATTAGCAAACACCTTAAAAATAATCTTATAAATCCCATTAACATGGCTAATGGGCCGGTAATCCTTCACCTTTGAGGCCCCAATCTTCTTAGGAATGAGTGCAATAAATGTGCAAGAAATGAGAACATCCTTTGTCTCAAGTGATAAAGGCCTTGGGATTGGGGGTATGCTCCCCCAAGTCTAAGATTCAAATCTCATTGGGTGCAAATAATCTCTAGGGGCCATTGGACTGGGGGATTTTTCCCTTGAATTACCCTAGGTTTACTTGCGGGGAACTCTTTGTCGAGGGCATGTGCACCCCCAGGATTAGTCAGTACGCTGTTCCTGGACACCCGGTACCAATAAAAAAAAAGGGGGGGGGGGGGTTTGTGACCCATGCATACACTCGTGCAAGCTTGTATTTGAGGGCAAGGTGCATTAAGCATTCAAGAAAAGTTGAATCAGTTTTTTTTCCTGAGCAGAAAGGTCTGATTAGATGATACCAATCAATGCAAGGTGGTAGGTCAAATGATTTGTTGAGGCTACTGACAGCATTCCTCTGTAATGCTATTAGAATATGGATCGGACTAAATAGAGATCGTTAGTGACATCTACCTTATCACATCCATTTATAAAAGCTAACTTCTAAAATTAGTAAAACATTTATCTGTTTGAAATTTGCATGCTCTTCATGACATATTATTATTGCATCTTTATATGATGTAGCCCACACAACAGCAAACAAGATACCGGAAGTCTCCTTATGCTCCGTCAGATGGTGAAGGTATGCCCAACTATTAACATTGATTGCTGAAAGTCCTTTGTTTTTAAGAACTCTTCTTACTATATTGACCCTTATTCTCCTTTGTAGATGGAGGAAGCGCTCTATCCGAGGATGGGTCAGCCAATGTATGAGGCTTCTGGCGATCTTTAATCTTATGAGGACCGCTGATTGTTAGTCTGATGCCTACATAGGCGATGAGTACTTTTATGTTGTTCTCGAGAATAAAGTTGGTGGTGATAATGTTTTGTTGCAAGTCTAGAGGAACAAACAACAACGATGATGCAGTTGAGATTTATGGACCCTTAGTGTCGGCTGTTCCATGTGTTTTTCTTATGTGGGACATGTTGCTTGGGCACCTAAATGCTTTAGGGCTCCTTTTAATATATTTCTTTCTTTCCTACTTTAGATCCTAGAATTCGGATAATTCGGATAGAAACTCTTAAAGAAATATTAATCCAAATAATTCTCATTTCTTTATTTCTTGATATTACGTGCTTACGAAGTATTGGGTGTTTATCATTTTTCAAAATTCAAAACAGATGATGTTTCAGATCCAATGGATTAGAAATTCTCACTGTCTTGGGCACAATATTTTGAGTAATGCTATATACAATCGTAAAATGTGCAAACGTCGTGCAGTCATTTTGAAAAAGAGTGAGATTCACTATTAAAAAATTAATTTCTTTTCGTGTGGGTCTCATATTTATTCATTTTTTTCAAAGCGACTGCACGGCGCTTGCACACTCACGACTGCAAGTATCATTTCTCCAAGTATCATTCAGACAAATAATTCCTATAAACACAGTGAAGCCGTTCATATCATCAACATGAATTGAATTCTTCCCAGCTAATTTTGTTTTTAATAATGTTCCAAGTCAATATGTACATCTCTTTTAAAACAAAGACACGACAATTTACCGGTGGCTTTTACATCATCAGATTATTTTATAATGTTTTAATCCAACAGCTGTGAAATATGGAGATCATGGATAAGCAGTAAGCAGCCACTTGTGCAATTTGTCCATAAACGTAACTCCAAAGTCAGCAATTACGTTTTTCAAACATTTCCCCGCGTTTGATGTTGCTTATTTAATTCTGTTTGGACATTTTTTTTATCGATCATTCCAATTCTATTTCTTCAGGGGCTCTGCTCATTGCACTAGAGTTGGCAATTTGGTCAATAAAACTAAAAAATATTGTCTCTATAGTTCTTTCATCGATCATTCCAATCATATTTTATTATGCAGACAACATTGAAGTTTTTGTTGACCATCACATAATTACCAGCTCGTCATCTGCCATATATTTAGACCTGGCCAGCCATGAAGAAGCACATCTGCAAACCCAGAAAAAGGTATGTAAGTATTCTTTTTCCCCTGCACTGCATTGCATTCTTCAAGAGAAGAAACACGACTCAGAAATCTTTCTCGGTTTCATTGTTTTCTTTAACCATTGTTCTGCAGATTTACTTACAAGATATATAATAGCAACAACATGGCTTCTGTCCTACCTTCTTTCCATGTTTCAATAAAACCACCTCTCAGGAACTATACTCGTCAAGCTGTGCATATAAGAGCTCAGAGCTTTAGTGATGAAGGTAACTTTCATTCTGCTATCCATTTCACTTCCGGACACTACCAAAACGAGATGCTTCCATAAGATTCCTACTGAAGTATCGTTATGTTTATCCTTAGTGAAGTATTGATATTTCTTTTTATCTTTGTTAGGGAAATCGAGTAATATCGTCGATGCAAACTTGAGTGTTCTTAGAGACAAAGTAGAGATGGTTAAGACGAAGGAGAGACTTGAGAGGTGTTGCAAATGTGAAAATGGATGGAATTACGTCCCTGGGTATGATTATGAACTCAAAAGAGAGAGAGAGAGGTCACAGTTATTTGAGTTTGTAGGCTTAATTTGTGGGACTCTTGGTTTCACCTGTCTTAGTGGTATTTTCTGTCTTTGCCTTGTTTCCTTCTTTGTTCATTTGGTTCAATAAGTTGGATTTTGTACAAAATGTAAATGAATCTCTCTCTCTCTCTCTCTCTCTGTGCATACCAACATTTATCATCCTTATAATTATATAGTCGTGAATGAGAACTGGTTTCTACAGATCTCCGATACTATTGATCCCAGAAATGCAGAAACTTCCCTGAACACTACTTGTATATAAGATATTATTATCTTACCAATATATGGGCTACATGCAATGTCAAATTAAGTTAGAAGTGAAACATTCTAGTTAGTAACCCAATAGATTTGATAGAAATCACATGGTAAGCCTGGAGAAACCTCACCTTCACATTAATCAGCAAATTCATGATCTCAAACAAATTAACAGATAGACGTCACTGACTTCCCAACATACAGACGACGAGCATAAACTGTGTCAAACATTTGGTCAACAATTTTTTTTTTTTTTTTTTTTGATAGGTAAAAAGAAAAACATTTGACCATCAATATGTCCAACAACATCAAAGAACTAGCAATTTTAGTTCCGTAAAAATGCCACAGTCGCAACACGTGATCCCTCAGATCCACCAAACATGAATGTTGGATATGAACGGACATGACTCAGGAATCGAAATGGAGGATCTCTTCCAGCTTCTTGATCCTTGGGTGTCTCAGGATCCTGCGACAAACCAATCCTTCTCTGATTGAAACTTTCCACTTCTTGCATCAATTCGTCTTTTGTACTGTTACAAGACGTGACAACCTAAGAAAGCATCACCATGATCAGATAGAAAAGAGGAATGTCCAGTGGTGAAAGAAAACCTAGAAAACGTAAGCTACAAAAATGGTATATTATATAAGGTAATCATGATTCTTCCAAAGGAATCTCCATCAATGAGGGCTTGTCCTTTTCTTTTTATAAGCAAAGGGCTAGTCCAAATTACCTGGTACAAGTAAAAGAAACAACAAGACCAATTCCAGTAACAAATATTAGCTAAATTAATGGTGCTTACTAATATTCCACCAGGAGCCACCAATCTTGAAACAGAATCCCAATACATCATCCTGCAAAATGAGAAAACATCATTAATTAAATTACCAGTTAGCATTCACCAAGCAGTGATCAGTTTAAGAATTTGGCAGGAAAAAACTTTTTTTTTTTTTTTGGGGGGGGTGTTAGGAAGTGAATGTAAAACAATTTTCTTCTGAAAGGCTATATTCACAGCATGCAGCAAAGAGGATACTTTTTGACGGGGCCATCAGGATGCATTCCAATGGCATCTAAAGTTCCTTTGTCCATGATAAGTTGAAACTGCCTTTCCAACTTTGTCTCAAGAACATCATCAACCTTATAAGCAAATAAAGCGACATGGTTAAGTTTTTCTCAATGTATGATACAGAAGTTTTAGATGCAAAACAATCAAATATAAAAGAGTTCATTATATTAGTTTTTACCTTCCAAAAAATATATTATAATGACCGGTATCAGTAATTTCATCGAGGGATTATTAATTCAATCCTAGACATGATTAAAACACAAAGTGCCACAGATAAAGCACTTCAAACCCCTAAATCAAAGTGGGTGCTATTAATCACACCAATCTAAGATCCATACTGACAACTTGGTGATGCAAAAAGCAGGAAATCCTTCCATTTCTTAGGGTACACAAGTAGGGGTGTAAATTCAAACTGGAAAACCGGAAAACCGGACCGGACCGAACCGGTTTTGAACCGGTCCGGTCCGGAACTGGTTTTTAAAATGTAAAAACCGGCCGGTTCCAGTTCTGGGATTTTTTGGACCGGACCGGTTGATTAAAAATAATAAAAAATAATATTTTTATATATAAGTTTTATACAAAATATTTTATATATATTAAATATTAATATATATAAGTTTTATATATAATGTATAATTATAAATTTTTATGTGAAATTTTATATATAACATATATATTCATATATGAAATAATTTTTTATTATAATTTATAAATTATTACATAAAATGTTAATACTAAATCACTAAAAGTTTATAACTAATACTAATATATAACTTATAACTATACCAATAGTCTAATATTAATATTATTATATAGTCTAATATATTAATAAAAGTATAAAACAGTTTTTTTTAAATCAATTTTTTTTTTATAAACAAATTTTTAATGACAAATTGTGAAATTTACATTTTAAAAAAACCGGAAAACCGGACCGGACCAGACCGGAAACCGGTAAAACCGGAAGTACCGGTTTAGGAGGGTAACCGGTGCGTAATCGGTTTTGAAAAATACAAAACCGGTACATACCGGTTCGGTCCTAGATTTTATCCAAAACCGGACCGGACTGGACCGGTTACACCCCTATACACAAGTAATAACAGACCATGGCACCAACACTACTAACAATTAGAAGTAGTGAAAATTCTGCGCATGATTATAAGGGATCCCAAGGTATTCTCAAAGTTTAGTCGTACCAAAAAACTAATATTAGGAAACCCATTGCGATCAGCAAGGCTTCGAGCTAGCTGAATTGCTCCTTCACTATAATCAGTTCCTGTTAGATCAGAGAACCTGAATATAAAAAAACTATTAGGTCCATTAAGTTCAATATGAGCTAATATTAGAAATGCAAATAAAAATTTCACTCTTCAGCCAAAATATCATAACCATCTCATAAGTAGGGCCTACAGATATTATCATCTAATAAATATCCTTATTAAAGCTGAGTTTATCAATTAAAAGTTAAAATGAAAATGAATGTTTATTAACATACACAATCTCTATTGACATTCAATATTGCCAGACTCTCTGAATTAAAAGCCCCTACATGTATCCCACACAAGATTACAGGTACGTGTGCATCATGCATACAATGTTTTCTTAAAAAGTGAAAAATTTACACGAGTTTTCTTCTGTAGTAATCATACATAACCAGAAATACACCAATCAATATATATAACCAGGAATACAATTTAAAATTCAAAGCATACCCCTGCTTAGCAAGTTCTTGAAGAAGCAAACCATTGCCAGTCCCAATATCAAGAACACCCCAAGTAGAGAGATATTTATCACCCTCCTCAACTCTCTCAGACTTGATATCATCAACATGATTTGGCAAACGACCTTGAGAAATACTAAAACACAAGCGTTTGGTCCAAGTAACAATTACTTCCACAACATCAGCTCCAAACCTATTGAAACAGAGGAAAACAAACAAATAGATGAATTCCAGAGTGCAAAATGAGAGAACATAAGATTTTTTCAAACTCCCATCATTCTATTTCTCCGCCTTTTTCTTGTTCTTTTTAATTAACTATCCCTCAGAATATAATATTATAGTTCTTCCTATCATCTAGCATATCCAAACACTTTTTATTGGTAAAATTCAAATCTAATATCAAACCAAACCCTGCTCATCTTTAATTACCTAAGCAAAGGCCCAGGAAAACTTTTAGCCTATTGTAACATTCTGTTGCTATGCCCACAGGTCATAACAAACATTATATGAGAAAAAAGAGAGAATCAAATATCCAAATCAACACTTACCAAACATCACCGGCATGGCCATGTTCATGAAAATTTGCCAACTCATCCGCATATGCAGCATCCCAATAACACTGAAGGCCTAACATTGATGGCACAGCTTCTTCAGCATCTGCTTCCTCCTTGTCAGAACTGCAAACACATCACGTGATTTCAAAATCAATATGCACAATAAGATACTAACGATTAACAAATAAGCAACACTTCAGCTATTCCCCAAACTTTAATTTTTAAACAAATTATCTGCTCCTAAACCCTCAGGGAACCAATGGCAAGAGTTCAAACCATATCATCATCCTCTAATTGTAGATTCTTTACATATAATATATTCCTTGGTGACACTTCAAGTTGTAGATCATCACATCTAATATATTCCTCGGAATAACAGCAAACAAATCAGACTCGATAATGGA
Source organism: Juglans regia (assembly GCF_001411555.2). Lineage (NCBI taxonomy): Eukaryota > Viridiplantae > Streptophyta > Magnoliopsida > Fagales > Juglandaceae > Juglans > Juglans regia. Next base: position 3,645,091 of record NC_049910.1, on the reverse strand, counting down.
TGAATTTGCCAGAGCCACGCATCAAATTCATAAGCCCACCAATTTCATGTTCCACTTCCGACGCATAGTGTTACATCTTTGTTTTTAGCATATTCTGAAAAACTCATCGATCATTTCTAGGAACTCGATACCGCAATTGCACATCTAAATTTCAAACAGATTCAGAATTGCGCTTAATCTCCGTCATCGAGTTGAAATCAGAATTCCAAAAAAAAATCGCAAAAGATAGCATTCAAAATCTCGTCTTCATCATATTTTTCCGCAACTTTCCAACGAAATTTCTCGCAAACAAGACAAAGCGGAGCGTTGACAGAAATATAGAGAGATGAGACCTGTAATCGGAGGGGGCACGGAAGTTGCCTGCGGAAAGGGCCTCAGCGGCGTCCGTCTGGCGCTGGTCGTCGTCGAGGGTGCTGCCGTAGTCGCTTTTGATGGACCAGGAGTCAGCCGCCACGGAGCGGTCGTCGTCGGAGATCAGCTCGCTCACAGCGCCGCGGCTCTGCTGCGACGAGAGCTCCGAGTCCTCCGGAGATAATCGGATTCCAGCCATTGTATCTTATTTCTCTACAGACTACACGGAGAGAGGGGGGTTTTTCTGAGAGATTGGGGGACCTGGGAAGAAGCAGCCGCCCGCGAGAAAGAAGGCGATGAAACGTGGGTGGGGGCTCTTTGGTCACTGACTCGATAAGTTTGAACTTTGGGTTTGGATCCTCCTAGCCGGCCCATCTCTCCATCCTTTCGGGTCCAAGTAACATTCACTTGATATTTTGTATTTCTCTTTTAATTATAATTTTTATTTAAATATTAAAGTATCGTTTAATTACGTAATTAAGATATTTTATTACAAATTAAATAAAATATTATTAAAATATAATTTTTATTTAAAAATATAAAAAAGTTAAATTATTTATTATATTTTATGTGAAAGTTTGAAAAAGTTATAATAATAAAATAAAATATTTTATATATACAAATCGGATTTTAGGAGAATTAAGGTATAAGCTTTATCTAACTACTTGCCAAATTGATGAAATCTTCGTTTATTTTTATAGATGAGATAAAATAAGATTTTTTTAAATGTATGAATGGTGTTAAGATATATGAGTTGAGATGAAATGAGATAGTTTTGTTAAAATGTGTATTTGTTTATAGAGATGAGATGAAAAAATTTTAACTTTTTTTTGTAGTATTTGATAAAGAAGAAAACTTGGGGCCCACTAATTATTGTGTGTTTTTTTAGGTAATATTCTATGAAACAGCATTTGAAAAACTAAGACCCACTAACTTAAGCTCTCATGTAGGAGACATTCCATACGAGACAAGCAGACAGTGGATAGTTGAAAGCACATTCTCTCCACTAGTAGGCTTTGTTGCTGAAAGATGAACACTAGATAGAAAGGAGAGGCTCCCCTGGCAGTTTTTTGTGTAGTCAATGAATAATGAATAGTGATAATATAGTTATAGATGAACTGAGATTAAAAAAAAAAAAAAATGTAGATAAATGAATGTTTATTTTGAGTGAGTGTCTGACCGTACAAAATTTAAGAAAATTTTGTATTTTATCTCTCGAAGCAAACGAGGCTAAACGGATTTTATTTTAAACTCTTCTATTATTTAACTCAACAAAACATCCGTTTCCCTTCAAAACGGTATCGTTTTAAACAACGACAGAAAGAAGCAATCGTTTCGTTTTTACATGAAGAAAAACGTTTCTTTCTAGTTTCTAGTCACGGTGTCTGTTGCAAGAGCCGGTCGGGTCGATCTCCTTTCGAGCGCTGTTTTCTCATTGCTTCTTTAAACAGTTCTCTGTTGGGTTTCGCACGTTGTCAAAGGTAGTGTGTTATGGCTCTCTCCAGCGCAACTAAGCGCTTTCTCGGTTCGATCCTCCACAACAGGCTGCTAAGTTCTAGTTTTACCCACGCCGATTCACGATGCGGCGTCGGCGGCGGCGGCCTAGCGATCTTTTCCAGGAGCTTCAGCGCCGAAGTATCTTCTTCTTCCAACCAAATGAACTTGATAAAGCAACTGAGGGAGCGAACCAGCGCCCCCATAAAGGACGTCAAGGCCGCCCTTATCCAATGCAATTGGGACATTGGTCCGAAATCACTCCCCCAAACCCCCCGCTTTGATTTTTCTTTTCCTTTTTCTTTTTATTCTCCTCAGTCTAGATATGAATGTAATATTTTCTGACAGATGCGGCGCAGAAGGACTTGAGGAAAAGAGGGAAGGTGCTGGCGTCAAAGAAGTCGGCTCGTACGGCCGCCGAGGGATTTCTTGCTCTGGCGCAGACTGAGAGCAAGGCTGCTCTTATTGAGCTTAACTGCGAAACCGATTTTGTTGCCAGAAATGATATATTTCAGCACTTGGTCGGTATCTGTGTGACTTTTTCTTATTTAGTATTCATAATTCCGTGTGCTTTCGTTTTTTTCTTAATTGTGTGCTTTCATGTTCTTCAGTTTTGATGCTCATGTTGTATTAAAGGCTAAAGCGTCTCTCTCTCTCTCTCGAATAGGCCTTGTCATTGGCTAAGCAGGCTTTGCTGGTTGAAGGTGCTTCTCAGCAGGGTGCCGAGCCCTTCCAAGTTGGACCTGAGAATATGGAGGTAGAGACTGTGTTACTTTTTTTTTTATCCCTTTCTTGTAAATGGTTATTTGTTTTTAAATACTGATATTTTGCTTTTGGTCTTAGTTCACATTTTGACTGTCATTATTTACTCCCTAATACGAACAATCATTCTTGGAATACGATACCTTGTGATTCCCACTGAATTCCTGATCGTGATCCATGTTAGGCTGTTTTAGTCATGCATGTCGCAACCTAGATTTTATTTTTAAAAATATCGATTTATCAAAAATAAATAAATAAGTATCGTGAATAAAACTTTCAAAACTTGTTTTTGGAAATAAGAATTTTTATTGGGTGCGCAAGGTGCTACCCTTATACACAGGGTGCATATAAGAGGGGCACCTAAATAAGGAGGTGAAGGAAAACAGACAGACAAAGAACTCTAAATAAGAAGGAAATCCAGCACTATCTTGAGCCGACACCTAGACCTAGTGTTTTTAGCACTGTGGAACAAAGCTCAAGCTAGCACTATCATGTGGTTGAAGTTTTTGCGAGTCTTTGGTCAGTGGGTAATGTAATCTTCAAATTTCATCCTCCAGGACTTGAAGTTGTATCTTGAACATCCGAAGATTAGTGGAGAAACAACTGTACAAAATGCAATAACAGAAGTGGCTGCAATGATGGGAGAAAATGTCAGATTTAGAAGGGGATTTGTGATGTCTACTTCTTTAAATGGTGTTCTTTCTACCTATCTCCATACAAGTCCCCAACCAGGTACATAATTTCAAACTGCCTTTTCTCTTGTAAGTTGCATGAAGCACCTAAATGGGATTTGCATCCACGAAGTTACCCTGTGCACATTACAAACGAAGAGGATCCATTTGAGCTTGAGCACATTGGCCAGTGATTCCAAACTTCCTCCCTTTTTTTTTTAAGAAAATAGACTCACTTACACAGGCAGGTCCTCTAATGGAAGTCCATTCTTCCAGAGAGGGAGAGGTTTATCTCATTCAACTGATCTCTTAAGCATTTGATCTGGAAACAGGTTTGGGTCGTATTGCTGGAATTTTAACTCTTGAAGTAGAGGATGGGAATTCTCAACTGGATGCTCTTCAACGTGTTGGATCAGAATTGGCAATGCATGTTGTAGCAGCTAAGCCGTTATTCTTAACAAAGGACCTTGTTTCTTCTGAGGCATTAGAAAGTGAAAGGGAAATTCTTAAGTCTCAGGTACTGTTTCATACAATTTAGCATTTGTAGTAGGCTCTAAGTTAAACATGACTTGAACAGTGAATGTGAACTTACTGAATCAGAGTCTGGATTATGCTTATTTAATGTAATTATAGTTGTGTATGATACTGACTGGGGTTTCTATATGGATGAGGCTTTCTAAATCTTTATTTTCTACGTCCTTGCATCTGCCTGTGCATGTTCAGAGTGTCAATGTGCAGTTGGTGGCGGCATTTTCATATTTTTCTTGTTTCGTTTCTTCTTGGAGTTAGATTGACTCAAAATTATTGCCATGGTTGTATGGTTTCTACCCTCAAGATCCTTTTTCTTCTCCTGATTTGTTTGGTTTGATTTTGTTGAATTTTGGTTGCATCAAATGAGAAAATGAAGTCTTCCTCGTAATGGATAGCAACTCAAAGTATGAGCCCTCATATTATTTAAGCATGTTGTTATTAAGGCTCCTTGGCCGTCTTTTTTGCAATCAACTCAATCCTTCTTTTTTTTTTTTTTTAAGTAAACGATTGTATTGATGATAGGCATAGCCCCAAGTACACAAGAAGGTATACAAGAGATAAGACCTATCTAGGTCGCAACAACGGAAACAAGAAAATCATGAAAATCTAAGCCATTAAAATTTACAGCTATGGCCCATAGGAATAAAGTTCTAAAAAAGAAAGATATAAGTTCCTCTATTGACTGCTCCTTATCTTTAAATGTCCGGTTGTTACGCTCCTGCCACAAGCATCACATAATATAAATAGGTACCATCTTTCACACGGCTTTGTTTTGTGGAATACCTCCTAGATGTGCCTAGTTGGCAAAAAAGTCAACCACTGTGAAGGGCATAACCCAAGCTACCTCTACTTGGCCAAACACTTCATTCCACAACACTCTAGCAACCTCGCAACGTAGTAAGAGATGGTCTACAATCTCGCCGGATTTCTTGCACATGCAACACCAATCTAGTATAATCACCCTACACTTCATCAGATTATCTGTTGTCAAAATCTTATCCAGGGAAGCTGTCCTAAATAAAGAATGCCACTTTAGTAGGCGCCTTATTCCGTCAAATCCTACTCCATGGAAATTGATTATTCGGTAAGTGTGTGAGGGACTTCTTATCAAAAAGTGTGTGAGGGACTTGTAGAAGGATCGAACTGAGAATATGCCCTTACCTGCAGGTACCCACCACAATGTGTTAGCTCGTTGTCTATTCGGTTTTGCGGAATACAATAGGCTAAAAAAGTTCTCGAAGTTGCTAACTTCTCAATCTTGTGCTGCGCTACTGAAAATGATGTTCCATTGGACATGATCTCCCGATAACACCATGAGATCCGCCACTGAAGCTTCTTGGTCACCTGCAACCCGAAAAACTGAAGGAAAGGAGTCCTTTAGGGCATTATTTCCGCACCATATGTCGCTCCAAAAGTTTATTCTAGAGCCCGCTCCCAACACAAGTTTAGTATGGCGAGTAAAAATCCCCCACCCTCGTCTAATGTGCTTCCAAACTCCCACTCCATAAGCCCCACACTCACCTCTCTAGTACACCAGCCCCAATTGACTTCCATATTTGCAATCAACCACTGACTTCCATAGGGCCTCCGGCTTCATATTATATCTTCATAACCATTTCCCAAGTAAGGCCCGATCGAAAATTCTCATATTTCTAATTCCCAACCCATTAGAGGAGATTGAAGTGCATATCTTGTCTCAATTAACTAAATGGAATTTGAATTCATCCCCCACACCACTCCATAAGAAATCACAGTGAAGTTTTTCAATCCGGGCCGCCACGTTAGCTGGAATAGGGAATAGAGACAAAAAATATGTTTGGTAAATTAGAAAGAGTACTCTTAATTAAGGTAATCCGGCCACCTTTCAACAAGTACAACCTCTTCTACCCTGCCAATCTTTGTTCTATCTTCTCGATCACAGTATCCCAGATTGATATAGCCCTTGAGGCAGCTCCCAATGGAAGTACAAGGTAATCCATTGGAAGAGAGGAAACCTTACATCCAAGCGTGCTGGCCAATTGCTGAATGTTGTTAACCCTTCCGATTGGCACTAACTTTGATTTATCAAAGTTCGCTCTCAAACCGGACGCTGCTTAAAAACAGAGTAGAAGTGCCTTCAATGCCTGTAGCTGGTTTTGGTCTGCCTCACAAAATACTAGTGTGTCATCTGCAAACAATAAGTGAGAAATGTTAATAAGACCCCTATTGGGATCACCAACCAAGAAGCCAGCCACAAAGCCATTCATGACCAAAGCCAATATCATCCTACTAAGCGCATCCATAATAATGACAAAGAGGAGTGGGGACAACGGATCCCCTTGTCTTAGGTCTCGGGAACTGCTAAAGAAACCGATTGGACTGCCATTAATCAAAACAACTCAATCCTTCTTCTCTACTAGATGGTATAAGTCTTTGATACTGATTATACTAATTTCCTCTCCCTCTCTCTCTCTCCCCCACACACTTCAATCTATCAAGTAGTTTTCTGCTAATATAATTTATATTGTCTAACTCCTTGTTTGTAATGTTCATTCTTTTAGTTTTTAGATTCCAATTATACTTACAAAAAAAGTTTTAGATTTCAATTGTTTATTTGATTTTCCATCACAGGCTGAAACGACTGGGAAGTCTCAGATGGCCATAGATAAAATGGTAGAAGGCCGATTACGCAAATACTTCGAAGATGTTGTTCTGATGGAGCAAAAGTTTGTTATGAATGATGCCTTAAATGTAAAGGTACGTAAAAGTTTATGAAAAGAATAACTTGTTATTCAGATAGCACAACTGGGAAAAAATCACTTGTTGACCAACTAGTTTTCTTGGGGGCGGGGAAAGAAGAGACCAAAAAAGTTATGTTGCAAACTTAAGTGTATACCATAATCAAAGCAACATGCCATGAAAAACAGGTGGTTTATGTCATGTTAAGTCATGGGAGTATATGGCTCAACCCGAATACAACCCGTTTCAGCCCATTTAATATAAATGGTTTGAGTTAACTCAAATATTTAATTTGACCAGGTACACAATTACATATTTTATAATCATAAATTTTATCAGTTGTTCACATTCACAAATCAGTTCTATAATCAATATCCGTTACCCCAAGTGATAAAAATAACCCAACTTCTTAGTGCATATCCAATTAAAACAAACTTACAGCAAAAAGATAAGATAAAATAAGCATTCAACAAATAAAACATAATCATATTATTTTTCTTTTTCATCGGTAAACAAAATTTTATCGATCATGAGAATAGGCAAGAGCCCAAGTATACAGGTTACATGGGTTATGAATTGTTCCTCTTCATCTGTCACATTCATCCATCTATGGAATGTGGTACAAGTTTCTGTAACATGAAGGCATGCATAATTGCTGGCTATTTTTATGTATGTGCGTGTGTATTTGAGCATATATGTGTTGCAAAATGTAGTTGATTTATTTTTGCGTGGTACTCTGCAGACACTGTTAAATAATCTTTCCAAGGAAGTGGGCTCACCTGTGAAGATAGGGAGTTTTTTCAGAATGGAAGTTGGAGAAGGAATTCAAAGGTAGAAACCATGCACTTTTCTCTACGTACATGTCATTTTTCTTCTTTGTTATAAGGAAATGGTGTGTATATGAAATTCTCCTGAGGCAACAATGAGGTTTGTTAATGTTGTTGTATATTGTGATGTACAACAATGTAATGTGTGTTTAGTTCTTTGGTTAATCTATCCCAACTCGCGACAGCCATATGGACCTAGTCAAGATCGCAGTTACCAAATAATGCCCAAACACATTGAATTTTTTTCGAAGCAATAAAATATCATTAAAACCACAAAAGGAAAAATCCAAGTACATGGTACGTATATAAGTGATTCACCTATTTACACAGAAACTTGATTTAACAAAATGAAGTTCAGTGACTGACGAAATTATATCTGCATTCTCATGCTGGGTCATTATCTTGCTACATTGAGCATCCCTAATGTTACTCTGCAATTCCCAATCTTGTCATTACAGGCAAAACCTATGTATATATTACTGGCTCATAACCTTAAATCCTGTCTGCAAAAAAGATGTTTTACTTTTTCCAGCACAGGGCCTTAAGTATACCTTATGTGTCTTACCGGCTACCTGTAATTTGCAGGCTGGAAGCTGAATCCAGTGCATCTGAACCTGTGGCTCAGCTTGTTTAACGTGAGTTGATGTTGCTCGCTTATCCAGTGGACTCATTAAAGGTAGAGATTAATGTTAAAGACGCGGGGGGGGGTTGAGGACCTTGCTGCGTTCTTATTTCATTTTAAATTTTGACGGTCTTAGTACTTATCGGAAAGTCAAATAATGGTCTTAGCATGTTTTCTTGAGCTTAACACATCTTAGTCACCTTGCTTCACAAACGAGGCCTTTTTGAGCAACCGTATGGTTGAAGAGCTCCGATGTTTTTATTTTTGCAACAGATTTTTGAGATGTCTTTCCCTTTTCTTCTTCCTTTTGCCTCAATACATGGAAAAACAAAGTGGTGTGGTCTTTCATAAACACTTTTTGTTTTCAGTAATGCTTTTGATTAACAAGTTATAAAGACGACATACTCTAGTCTGCTTGAAACTTTCTAGTTGAAGGGGGGGAAATCTCTAATACTTAAAACTCCAATTCCGTGGAAGGACAACCAGAAACAACTTTCTTCTGAAAAAAGCCACCTTCAAAAATTCATCTAAAGAAACTTCAAATTAAAATGTGGATAAAATGATCTTGAACAAGAACTTCATGTGTTGAAGTAGTTCAACCAGTTTTCAATTGTGCAGAGGCAATTTTCAAGATGCATCGAAAATGATGATGCAACCTGAACATGTCATTGCGTCAATGCGTTATGCAACCTGAACGTCACTCGTTGCTCTCTCAATGAGAGTTGTGGCAACTGCAAGAGGCTATTAAGTTGGAGGAACTGCTGAGTTGGAATGTGCATTTGTACAAGAAAAAATCTATTCATTATCCATTTTCTCATCATCCTTTCATCATTCTATAATGTGAAATTAAATAATAAATAGTCTTCAATCATTTAATGCCACATCATAGGATGATGAGAAGTGGGTGGGATGATGAGTAGCATTACTTTGTACAAAAAGAAAAATGAAGCTATCATAATCCCAAGCTACAAAGATTAATAAAATATATTCTGAAAAACAAAGAGAGGAGGAGCAAAGCATAGAAAAACTAGAATTCGAATTAAAACCATAGGCTTGAAAAAGGCAAGGTCGTGAAGATGTAAAGTAAAAACAACTAACCAGGTGCACAGCATTCGATGGCTTTGAGTTTCATGAATTACAAAATTTTGGAACTATTAAACCAAAATCAAGCGCCTTCGCTATTACACAGTATAGAACAGGATACAGATCCAGATTAAACAAACCGCAACCTCGAAGGAGAGGGAGGGCAAAGAAAGTTAATAAAAGGAACATAGCAGTATAAAGTGATCACTCTATAAAGTTATCAATCTGAACAATGTCTAAATGTTAGTAGCTGAAGATATGTTCAAATTCTTGATTCATCTCTAGCTTTCATATTCTCTCCAACAGTAAGGCAAACAAAAATATGCAACGTTCTTCAGTTCTCATTTTTATGCCTTTTCTTGGATGGACTTTTTGTCAACTTACTTGCTTTCTTTATGTTCTCATCATAACCCATTTCCTGCAACTCACATCAAGTAATCTGATAAACCTTATCTAAGCTTAAATCTCAGATTAAATGATAGCATCAAGATATAAAACCTTAATTACCTTATTTCTTTTTCTCTTTTCCTCTCCAAGCCTGTTTCTGCTTTTCCTTTTTTTGTTACTCTGACATTAGCAGAGAAGCATTAGCATCTTGTATAAAGATGTACTTTTCAATCTGTTTTTTTAAACATTGTGTTGGAACTTTCAAATTAAAATACTAACCAGCGGAAGAGCTAAAATTCGAGCATTCATCTCTGCGGGAGTCTCTTGGTTCTCAATTTCCCCATCACTGTTGAGCATATCCCTCAGTCTACCTTCATTCAGTAATTTCTCAGATCGAGCATGTCTCTAAGACATCGAAAGGTAATAATTAGGACAACAATGTAAGGCCCTCTAACAAAGTACCATATGGTGACGATTCTCACGTGCAAATTAACTCGAGGGCTAATGGCACAACATACAGAAACCCGGGAGGGTGGTGGCTAAGGTGAGTTATGAGACATTACTCTCTCATCTTGCTTCATTATGACAAATCGAAGTACATGTTACCAAACCACAAATTGGCCAAAGGTACTTATTTTCAGAAATAAAAGGTAAGGAGTGTAAGTGCCTGAGAGCACTATTAAGTAGTTGCCAGAACATATGTGAAAGACCACATGGTGCCCTAATCATAACAAAGAAGAATACTCTGACGCAGCAGGATGGTGATGGCTGAGGTGAGTTCGTGCACAGACACAACTTTTCCTCTAAATTTAGAACATTCCTCACTCTTAGAACCTAAGACTACGTAATTGACTAAGCACACATGCTAAGAAATATAAAAGTTTAAAGAGTGTTACTACCTGAGCTATCATTCAGCATTCAAATCAACTACCATCATCCTTGCCAAACCAAGGTGAGAGAGAACAACCCTCGTAAAAATGAGGGGAATTTTTGGCACTTAGAATTAATTATTTAAATCATAGGATGATTGGTAGGTGAGGAATTGTAAACGATGATTTGAATTTTAGGAGAGGAGTGGAAGAAATATGCGAGACATCTCACCTTGGAGTTTAGATGAGCCCTTAGAGTCTCTTCATTCAAACAGATAATTCTAGGGCATATCCGGCACTTGAAAACTGATTTGCATTTCATTATATAGGCTGGAATATCTGCTGGTAACGATTCTTTTTCAGCCACGATATTGGAATGTGTCTCCAGTGCTTCAGAACCACATTTACCAGACAAATGACTTTCAGAGAGGATTTGTTTTTCATTTCCGGTTTCAGCATCATCGTCCACTATGGGTAGACCTGCCATTCAACAATCACATCAAATATCAAGGAATGTACTCAACCATGGCATTACCCATAGTTTGTGTGTGTGCGTGCACGCATTGGTAAATGACTCACACACTCCCCATGAGAGTTAAACTGAAACCATACCCACCTCCACATTGTTGTGGGTGTTAGAAGTGCCATTCCCCAAGTCTATTTACAAACAAAGCAATAAATACATCATCATTGACAAGCTAACAAACAAGTAAAGAGTCGGTCACAATTTCCCTATATTCCTTTGTCACAACTCTAAGAAAACCTCAAACCACATCTAAGCCTATACTCCAAAAGGACCAGTTAAAATTACAATTAGAACCCCTTGAAATCATTATAGAGGGCAAGAACTTCGCCGAGGAGATGCAGTACGTCCTAGACCCCTCTACTCAATATCTAACTTCAGAATTCTCACAGCTTGAACAGGGCCAACACACCCTCCACCCTCGCCCAAAAAAACCGTACACCACATATCATGCTGAAATTGATCCCCACTTAAAGGTGCGCCGCCTTCTTAATAGACTTTTTTTTTTTATAATTACTAAGAGAATTTGATTCCAAGTAAATAGGTATAGCCCAAATACACAGGAAGTATACAAGAGAATACCTAAATACAAACTAGACCAAGTTCTTAATAGACTTCCGAATAGATATACCACAACAAGGCTTCAGAAAAGCTATAACTATTCGTCCATCGCCTCTATCCAGCTTGAAAGCACCAACATTTAAACAGACATCATAAGAAGTGCTGACTTATGTAATTGTAAGCCAGTAAGTAAGAAAATAACTGAAGCTTTCAATAGGGTCAGAAAGTTCAGGTACTGGATACAATTGTCCTCTTTTACAGATAATCAGTTTACCAGGAGCAAACACTAATGGGCACAAATATTTTGACGGAGAAAATCTTTTCGTATTCACAAGATACATTTCTTTTTTTGGGATTCCTGCAAAAGGAAGGCCGGGTCCAATATTTATATAATATTCAAATTGAAGAACTAAAAGTTATCCTTCCATGAAAAGGGAAAATCAAAATCCTTGTTCAAGCATTGCTTAAACTACAGAGTGCAAAAGCAATCTTAAATACGAATGTGTTTATAATAACATCAACAACATTGGTTCTAATACCTGACAAAAAAAAAGTTCATGAGAGGTAAATCCTTGAAACCTCTAATTTTATAGCCAGTTTATGAGTTTTTACGATGCCTAAATTCTATTTGTACTTATAAATACAAAAAAGGTCTTAAACAAACACAATACACAGATATTCATCAAAAGAGCTTGTACAACCCCATATATTCTGTTGCTTGGTCATGAAAAAAGCATGGTAGTAATATTAGCATAGCACTCTTTCATACATAAAAAAATAATAATAATATTATCATAGTGGATATAGGACTAATGCATCAATGTATCTCGGCAGCAAGATTACAGAATTCCAGCAATGCAGAAAATACAGTAAATCCTACCCGATGAGTCAAGATCAACCTCATTTGCTGAGCTATCCTCACTCTCATATCCTGAAACCAGCAAAATAAATGAAAAAAGAAGCATAAAAGTAAATTGGAATTTATGAGATTGTTGTAGGTGGAAAAGTGTATAAGGTTCTAGGTGACACGACAAGATGTTTACAAAACAGAGATAATAGTAAGTATGAGCAGGATTTTGCATGAAATAACAGTAGAGCCAGCAAAGAGAACTGCCATAACACTTAAAAGTTTTCTAGCATTACCCTACTCAGGTAACCAACGAAAGAAAGAAGGATGAGCATAAGTCCGAATAAAAATGAAGCATATACGAACAATCAATTGATGTATAGAGAAAGAAGAAACGGAAATAAGATTGAACCAACCAGACGAGGTAGAGCGAGATTCTTCATTCTCTTTGACTTCTGCAACTACATCATCATCTGAATCACCTGTGGCTTCTGCTTCTAATTCAGAGTCAGAGGATGATGATGAATCTGAGGCCTGATCTTTATCAGCATGTTCTAGCTTGTAGAAGCGCCTCTTTATCATTTCTGCTCTTGGAATTAGACTGTGAGAACCAAAAAAATCAATTCAGAATGTAAAACAAGTCAAAGTTGCAATTAATACAAATTACAAACTATGTGGAGAAGAAAGACCAGAAAAGGATCTTATAGGGATAGCACACAATACATTGTTAAGCTTCACACACCCAATGGGTCTTGAAGCTTAAACCCACTGGAGAGAGAAAGAGCAGTCCCATCAAACAAACCCATATTATATATTTGATAGGTAAACGATTATATAGAATTCCATTATCGCTTTTGAATTTCAGAAGCTTCTTTGCTTAGAACCCAAGTGGGGAAGAAGATATTATAGTTCTGATGTGGTAGCTACATTAAATATTTAAAAACACCAATAAATTTTATGATTCGTCACTGGATACCAATACCATAATATTTTTTTTCCCGACCAATTGAGATTATTTAGCGTCCAATCATAAAAGCAAAGTGGCATCTAAAACACCGTAAAAAATACTGACTCAGATAAGATCTAAAATTTGCAACAAACAACAATTACGATAAGATAATGGACGTAGATGCAGGATAAGAAATAGAGCCAATAACTTAAACATTACATTTCCCAGTGGAGACTAACAAGTCACAAGAAATACGCAATCAAGCAAGACCACGCCTTGTATCACTAATTTAAGAGCTCGATTAATTCCTATACACCAACTAGTTGGGGCAGCCTACAGAATTCCATTATCACATTCAAAATTATACAGAGCAATACATTCCATTTTAGAGATATGCCACGAAGTTTGCCTTGAATATCAACCCGTATTCTTTTTCCAACCTTTCTCTTACCTCCTCGGGCCGCAACTTAAAAGAAAACAATCTTCTTTTTACTTACGTTTGTATTAAAGCAATCTTCTTTGACATTGAAACATATATCATTACCCTCATCTTTTCACCGAGAAGTGATGTCCCTACCTTTTCACAGATTACTTTCTATATTCATTTTTCCCCCTGAGAATTTGCGATTAGTAAAAAAAAAAAGTAGCTAACTCTATCTATACATAGAGAGGGGAAGCGAGAGAGAGAGAGAGAGAGAGGCAGGCGCTCACACTGAACAAAGTTAGTGACGGCCGGGCGCAGCGAGAGGGAAGGAAAGAGCAGAGCAGGTTTTGGGTACGACTGCGGGGAGAGGAGAAGGGAAGGGAGGGAATTCTATTTGGTGATGGAGGCCGGTCCAATAATAAGGCCCACATTAGTGTCATTACACTTATATGGAATAAGGCCCAATTTCCTTTGAAGCTCTTATAAAAAGCCCACTTGTCTCGCTATGCCAGACAAACTCTTTTTTATCATGGAAAATATTAGTTTACTCTTTGGGTTTGTCCATGTTTTTTATTGCTAGTGTATTTTTATTTTTTTTAAATATTTTAAAATTTTATTATTAATGAATTTTTATTTTTTAAAATATTTTAAAATATTAAAAAATATGTTTTTCTTTTTTTTTTTAAATGAAATAGCGTTTACACCCGACAATAAGAGATAGGCAGCTGACTAGCATGATCATTTTATTACTAATATCAGGTGGCACCAGTAAAAATGAACCGCGGAGGTACTGTTAATGTTTTAGTTTTTAATTCATTGCAATATCAACATGTTATGTCAATCAATCGAAAATTAAATGTGAGTTTATAGTAATATCAATATGTCATGATGTCAATAATCGAAAATTAAATTTGGCATATTATTCATCTTCATGCTAACACATGATATCGATATGGCATGTGACAATTAATAGAGAAACATAATTACAAGTTTTTTAAAGTTCCAAAATTAAAATTAAGAGCAAGAGATTGAGATTTTAGTTGTAAGTACTGGTACTGATTTTACAATTCGAGTAATGTTAGGTACAAGTCTTAAATGTATAAGTATTATACAAGTTTTTTATAACAACGTGAATCTCATCAAGAAAAAATAAGTTTTTCATACTTTTTCACGATGGAGTCTACTTTTTAATAAAAAGCTTATACGAGACTTGTAAATTTAGAACTTGTATATATCATTTCTCTTGAAGTACTTCACCCTCGTACTTTAAATGCTGAACTGCATGCATGTCCGGTTAGCACTTGGTGATCGCCACACAGTTCATGACACCCGAAAAGTTGGTGCATATATAGCAATAAATTTCGTGCGTTTCATTTTGCTTTCATCAATCTTCTATGAGAGGGGAAAAAATATATAATAAAAATTCAGCTGCCTGTTAACTGTCTTATGTAAATTAGCGGCCTCTTTTATTTAAATTGTCGCTTTGTTTGTGTAGACGCTAACGTGATCATGTCTTCTTATGCCTGCTGATTTCTTATATGCAATGCTAGCTATTTTTTAATTAGTGGCTAGCTATTTGTTGTTGGAATCCTCCACCTACTGGATACCTTAAACTTAATGTAGATGGAGCAATGTTTTATGATTACCATAAGACAGACGTGGGAGCTATTCTCAGAGATGAAAATGGTGATGTTGTGATGGCTGCTAGCAAATTTGAGAATGGCCCAGAAATTAACAATTGAGCTTGTTGCTATGTTTTGAGGCTTACAGATATGTGCACATGAGATTTTCAAGGTTAATTCTAAAAAGTGATTGCTTGACGATGGTAAGGCAACTACAAGTAGAAGCAGCAGCTAGCATCATTTTCAAGTCTGGGGTTCTGCAGAAAGAAGTAATAAAAGGGTTGTTGCAACTCTTTGCTGAGTATAAATGTCACAACTGAACACAAACATTCCACGGACTATATATATATATATATGGACTACTGTATCAAATAAAAAGCCAATATTTTTTTATACAACAATATAAATCCTGAATATTGTGGGCCAAAATTACACACCTTCCATAACTAAGACTGGAAAAGATATTTTATTTCTTCTTTTGAAAGAGATACAATAATACCAAAATGAAAAAAGATCAGCAAAAGAACAATGCGATCGATCGAGCTTCTTCTATCGGTATCGGCCTTTTCCTCATTCAGCAAAGTCCTGGCATAGTGCATTAATGGGAATATGCAGGGTGGTCATGTGCATGCTAGTAACGCGAAGTAGGGCGATAGTACCTGAATGGAGGAGGACGATGTGGGTAATTTACAAATGGTGGTAGAGGGTTACCGGCGGGGGGTAGTGGTGCATCATGACCATAAGGTGGTGGGCCGGCTGGTCTTGGGGAAGGATGGTACTGTGGTGGCGGCAGTGGCTGAGGAGGATAGAATTTATGACCTGGTGGAGCTGGCTGCAAAGGACCGTCAATGTGTGGCGGCGGAGGCGGAGATGGGCATAATGGATCTGGGATTAATGGTACTACTGGTGGAGGTGGATGTCTATGGAAAGGCATTACTTTCTGAAGCAGGAGAAGTACTACTGCTGTGTTATAGAGACTAATTAGGTCAAGACCAATACAGTGGAGATATGATCAGGTTTATTATATATATATAATATATATCTAAGATCACCAGTTATAGGGTTGTTGGAAGATGATCAAGCTCAAAGACAAGTTTCCAGATTACATATATAAATAATTGATGGACTGTTAGCTGGAAGAATGGTAGACAAAAATGCACGTGTTCAACTAATTATATAGGCAGCAAGAATCCATGAATCCTTTTCAGTACTCCATTCACAGGCCACAGCGAGTTCAGTTAAAAAAACACGAGTGATCTTGTGGCCACATAAATATAAACATGTACGAATAATTAAAGATTGATCACCAGCTGATATTCTTGCCATTTCAATCTGCAGGTACGTACGTAGATATTGATGTTTAGGTGGCAATATCAGCTACTATATACACACAACAAACACACACACACACAAGTGCTCCAACTCGCTGCGCCCGCCTGATGAGTTTTTCCAAAACAGCTAGCGAATGACTTTGAAGTAAGAAATGTGTTTGTTTTAACTAGAAATAGATCATTTCAGAGTCTACGGAAGCATTAATATTAAAAACTAAAAAATTTAATTAATTAATTATAATATTCATGCATTAATTAATTAATACATGCGCGCAGGACCAACATTAATAAATTTATGTAACCCAATCATAATCAGTCACCTTTGTATATAATATTAATTATTAGGTGTTGCCTTGAATTCCAGGCCGCCAACATCTTCTTCAAGCTGTCTCCAAGCCTTGAATTCCACGCACACGAAATACCATTTTATATATCTAGCATTATTTTTTGTCATAATTTCGTGTTGATTTCTAACATTGGGAACTATATAAATATATATATATATATATAAATATATATGCATTCATTCATAATACGAGACGCGTGGGACGCGCGTTGCTTCATGTGCTAGCGACAAAACAACCTAGCTAGCTAGCTAGCTTGTTGCCTGGATATATATCTTGTTAATTAGTACTATATATGTAGCCTAGCACCAACACGAAGAATATCCCAGCTAGCTAGATATAATATAGAGCTAGGAAAGTAATTATATATGGTACTTATTATAATTATAAGCCAGGTACTAATTAAAGGGGTTCAATCAGATCATTTCTGGCTAGCTGCAGTATGCATGAGATCTGATCGATGATCATAGCTATACTTATTCATAATTTTCATTATGGTCAATATTACTGCATATATGCATGCCAAAAAAATGCAGAAATTAATGTATTAATGCAACTATATTAATTAACACCAAGGCATAATATATATATCCTTAATTTCCAAAGAATTCTTTACATGAAATATAAACCGATCGATCAGAATATTACACTAGATGACTTGAATTAATTATCATGTTATAAGTGTACACACACACACACACATATAATTTATATATATGTATATATATATATATATATGCAGCATGCATGTATATATGCTCACCCAAAATAAATCAGCACGATTTGTTCGGAACTAATTAAGAAGGAAGTGATCTTATAATTAGCTAGCTTCAAGAAAACCAGCACTAATTCCGTATAAGCTCACATGAGTTTTTGATCTGCTCACCCAAAAAATGGTGCCGTGAACACATGAGTACCTAATTTCACATATTCAGAATAAAAAGGGGATCGAAAAAGCATATAGAAGCTCGCGATTGTTAGCAAGCAATTAGCTGGGGATTTTGATAAGATGAAAGTAAGAGGCAGGATCGATGCACATGATCATGAACAAATCCATAGTCCTATTCTCATATATTTTCACATGCCATAGTACTACTGCATGCGTCTAGGTTAGCCTTTGAGTTATGCGATGGGTACCAATGATCACTGGCCTGAAAAATTAGAATAAAAATCAGTTTCCAGGGCTAGAGACCATAAGTTTGACATGCTACACTTTTCCCAGAACGTCCAATATATATATATATATATATATATATATATATATATATATAACCTTCATGAAGAAAGGAGAAAGTACTTCTTAATTTGTTAGCTAGATCTCTGACTAGAAGTATAGTCTTGACCCAAATAACCTCAACAAAATCGTAGAATCTAATGTCAGGATCGAAGAAGTACATAATACAGAGATCATGTAGCTAGGGCTAGTTATATATATTATAGACAGAAGCACATGATGAGAAGCACATACAGGAGCATATATATACGAAGATAATACTAAAATGCCATACAGAGAGTGGAGATTGTAATTAGGGTGCGCATGCTTAATTAACTTGATCGGTAATATGGCAGCGATAGATACTAGACTACTTTTTTTGTTAGAATATATGAAGATGAGATGATCCTGATCAGGAGCTGAGGGTGATGACAGAAGAATAGGGAGCACAAAGGAGTGAGATGCTGCCGCTCCAATTTGCATTTCATCATCTGTGCTCTCTATCTTCTGTCAACAACATCACCACTACTACTGCCCCTTCTACTTGAAAGAAATAGAAAAGAGATTACGCATTATACAGCCTTCTATATACTGGCCGCCTAGAGGAGTACTTCCTGCACGAGCCTTTTATGAGGAAAGCCGAGGGAAGATATATAAGAGAGGAGAGAGAGAGGGGACCGGAGAGGCCAGGGGGGTGTGTAAGAACACTCGACTGAGTGTTTCGGATCGATGACCTTAATTGAAAGACTATCAAAACCCCTATTTATAGATAAATAGTACGTTGTGCCAAATCCCAATCCTCTATATAGCTTAGATCTCTCGCGAGCTTTATGAAAGAATAAAATCTGTCGCCATAAAATTCATGATATTCTATGTTCTCGCTTCCAAAAAAGAAAATCCAGAATTAAACCATTAATATTTATGCCTTCCATGCATTTACTAGCTGGTACCTGATCATGATCAACTGACTCTTATTGGTGCATGGTCCTCGCTCGCCGCAATAAATAAAACGGTAAACTCTAGGACAATTGTACGTGCGATCGATATTGTCCTAATTAATTAAGAACTTAATTATTAACTAGGGCATTTAAATGGGCAATCTTTTAAATCCTAATAGAGTAGTACGTACTACTACTACACTATATATTTGAGTGCATTAATTAATTAGTGAAAATTAGAATTAATCCTACAACCATAATATTAGTACTTGCAGTGTACGTAAACGCCAGTAATTAAACTTATATATGATGCAGACTAGGCCAGGAGTACTCAACTATTAATGTTGATCTGCTCTACCTGTTACAATAAAGTGTACGTGTTTAGGTGATGATATCATGTTCCTACCTTTGATTATTTTGAATGTTGGAGTTATTTTTCTATGAATGTCATTTATTAATTGATTATTTTGCTACACATTTTTTTAACAAATTAAAAGTGCTAAATTTGTGCAAAGATATAATATATATATATATATATTTCTGATATATATCTCTGTTAAAACCCTCCATATACAACCAATTTGAGACAATTAGTTTATTTGAATTTCCGGCTGCATGCAGATTGGTTTCATTTGTTTTAGTTGAGAAGTGATCATGATGATCTCTCTAATTTTGTGGTATTTAAGCCTTTACTAATTGGAAATTAGGTGCACATGGAGACTGTAGTCGATTATATAAGCTGGGAATTAAAAACCGCGCACTAGGTTTTCCCATACATGATATATATATATATGTATGTATGTATGTATGTATTGCTAGCACCATTACGTACTAACCCGCGTGTGTTCCTGCGTTAATTATTACTTGTATAGCGAGCACAAGCAAGGTGCATGTACCTGTACAAAAGCAAACCATTAACCTGTAATTATACTTCATGATCAGGCGTATTAATCTACCGCGAGTACTGCTGTAGATTAATCAATACGTACAACAGAACCAAACTATATATATAAATATTTGTAAGCCATTTGTGGTAATATTTAGTTCGTGCAGATCAAACTTGTGCGTACGTAGTGGCTTTGTTCCTTATGATCACACTATGTACTCTCATCTTGCAGTAATATGCAGTATACAGTTTTATTTCTTTCCCAGATGTGTTTCTTGTTAAACTTGTTGATTAATTTGCAGTATGCATGGCAACGACACTTGTAGCAGGGGATACGATCCGTGTAAGAGCCAACTGCTAGCATATAATGCAATGATCATAATTATTTGGTGTAACTTCTGATCACGAAATGATCAGCTGAGATCATCGTGGCTAGCTGTGACATTCTCGCCAGAGAGATCAGATCGTTTGGTGTGGCGTCAGGGATTAGGCACGCATGCAAGTTGCAAAGAACCATGGAGAAGAAAGCAAAAATCTGGGGAATCCCCCCACCACGAAAGCCTTATCCTGCTCTCATCATCAAAGTTGGGACAATATCTTTCTAACACCCAATAGAGGTCGGTCAGTGGTCACTACTACTCATTCTTCCAGCTGTCAGCTCCCCCAAAGCTCCTTCCTCATTGCTTTTTTTTTTTTCGGTTCCATTACTTCTAAATCAAGATCCTGGTTTTCTGATCAGTTTAGATCATGACCTAAATATTTTTTATCTCAAATTATGGATTTATTTTAAACGCCTAAATTCAAATATTTTAGCAAGGTGGACAAGATCAATTGGGTTTTGTTTTTAAATAAAAACTAAAATTTCAGCATATCCCATTATATATAAAGTATAACCATGAAAGAGTTCGAATAACGAATATCATTGAGGGAGAATACGTAAAGACAGGCACACAACAGGAAAAAGGGACAAAAGAGAGAGCAGAAGGCAAGAGTCTCTGACCGAAGAACCCTTACTTTGGGGAGGGGAGAATCATTGCAACTGGCTATAATTGGTAAGGTCCCATAATCTTTCTGAGCAATGAGTATGAGGAGGATGTGTGCCCATTCCTAAACTTATCCCTATTCAGCTCCTTCTTTTTCTATAATAAAGAAGATTTTGATTTATGCTTTCCCCATTTGGGCAGTACTGCATGCAGCACTGCAGCCCCTGCCTTACAACTTGCACCTCTCGTGACTCGTGAGCGCGTCATGTGAAGGATCGACTTCTCTTTGATATTGGAATCTCATTAAAATATATCTACAATTCAGTTAAAAGTTTGTCTTTTAACAATATTGATTTTAGGATCTGCAGCAGAGCTTGAAATTAATCACAGAAAAATTGTTAATATCATCTCATAATCCTTAATTTCTTCACTCTTTAACTCGTTCTTAAGTGTAACATAAAATCCAGTGATCTACTATATATGCTTATGTTCTATATTGTTAATCTGCATGCAATTAGTGATATATCAGAGAATATTTAAGCGTGTGGTACTGCATGCAGGAAGAGCTAGGTCTGTAGTGGTTTCATGAATGATCAGATAAGTAGGGGAGGAATTTTCCATGCATGAGGGGATCATGGCCGAGAGAATCATATATATATGGTGCTGATTGATGAGTCATCTTTACATATATATATATACCACTCAGGGGGCTCACCATGGATATTTTTTGCTGTTTAGTGAGCAACTTCTTTCTGTTATGTTCAGCTTTGAGTATATTCTTGCATGCATGCTTATAGCTTCTAATTTGTTGCTGCCTGCCATCAGCCCTTTGAAACCCGGCCTGGGTCTATGTGGGGTCGATCGATCGATTCTCTTCTCGATCTATTGACTTGCTATACAATTACATGATCTGTTAGCATCAGAAAGAATATATATCAAGGACTATCCTTTGATAGACACCATTAATTAAGAACATGCGCATTAATTGGAACAAACAAATTAAAACTGGTAAAATATCTGAATATTTTTGACCAAAATTAAAGGCGGTCGATCGAATATATGTTTAATATTCCTGTCGTTAATGCGAGTATTTTATTTAGATAGTGATTCCCGGCCCGTCCAACTTTTTGCATGGAAAACGAACAGATTCAGTATTAATACTATGCGTTTTTAACGCCCATTAATCAGTGCATGCATGCTTATGCACTTCATGTGGGGGCATCAACTTCAAGGAATGGCCAAATATTCTTAGAAATCGTTACAAAATGATAAAAATAAAAATTAACGACTGATCATGACAATATGCCATCAATCATAAAGAATATATTACATTATCGTATAACTAATACATGCAATACATGAATATAACTTATTTTCTAATGATTGAATATTATCATACTGTATATAATATATATATATATATATGATAGAATGTATTCATAATATTTTAGTATATATAGTAATATAGTCTTCAAAATATTTACTATATTTATTTTATTATATGTGTAAATTAATTAGTTTAAATTAGTACTAATGTTGTAAAAATGTAGTATTCAAAATATCTCTCTCCTTTCTTCGATCTCCCTTCCCATCTTTAATTATTTCCCTTATATTTTATTTTCCACATGCAATTTCAATTACGAGAGCAAAAGTCATGTGGTTAAAGGAGCAGAATTGATGGATTTGTTACATGTACTAATAACTATGATGAATTGATGGGTTTGTTACATATATGACCTTCGAATAGTAAAAAACATGGGTGTTGCATGTGCAACTTGATGTGGAGTTAGATTCTTTGTTGGTGGTTAAGTGGTTAAAGGAGCAGAGTTGTGAAAACTGGTATTTTGAAGATTATTGGAAGGAAGTTATGGATATATGTTGTTAAGACTCAGCAGTTCGAGTTTCTCAAATATACAGCAAATGGAATGCCTCGACAGATTTTTTGGCAAAGATAGATGGGTGCGGAAGGGAGTAGTTGCCAATGATGTGATCCTCAGTGGATATTCCTTCTTATCTTAAAAGGAATTTTGCGCATAAAGAAGCTTGGTCTACCTCATATTAGATTGATTTAATACTTTTAATATGGGTGGTTTTTGGTTTGTTTGCTTTATTAGATTATATGGTTTTTTTTTTTTTTTTGTATACTGTAAAGTGGTTAGAGGTTTATGGCTTTTTATGTGGTTTTGATTTTATGAAAATTTGTAATCTTCATGTATTTGTTTTGTTACCGCAGTTTTCTGTATCAAAAGTGAGTGTTTTCAAAGAAAGAGCAAAAGTCATGTCAAATAAGCTAGCCATACATGCACCAAAGCGGTTGCTAAATTTTTCAGGCGGCTTCTTTCTATATGTTGCAAATTCAAGAAGTACGTAGTATGTAAAGGGAGAAAATCCTTTATACTAGGCCCGAGTTGCAGTAAGGGTATGGGGAGGAGTCGGGCCGAGAATTAGGCCCAATCGTATCATCTAGTCTAGGCTGGTGAGGTAAAGGCCCAGATCAGGGCGCGACTAGGAGGCTCAGGTCAGGCTATGCTGATGGGACGGAAGATACGAATAAAGACTAGGGAGGGAACGACACAATGTATGTCACCAGATGGAAGGGACATAGGACGAAAAGCATGTCACATTTAATGTGACCCAGAACAGAGGCCACGTCGCATTTAATGCCACCCAGAACAGAGGTTGTGCTGCATTCAATACTGCCCAAAACGGAGACCATGTTGCATTCAATGAGGCCCAGACTAGAGGGTGTGCTGCATTCAATGTGACCCAAGACCTGAGCAGTGTAAAGTAAGCCTGAGACCTTTGTTGCTCGGCAAAATGATGACATAGAGGCTGCTCGGTGAATCAATTGCGCGGAGTGTATTATCCCTTACTATGCAACACCCCACTATGGTGGGGACCTGATCGATAACTATAAATAAGGGCCAACTAACAGCAAATAAGATAATCAAAAAAATCTATAACTATCGTTACGCGTTATTATTTTGCTTTTGTTTCATCTTCTTCTTCATCATACTGACTTACGCATCGGAGGATCAACGGACCCCAAAGTCCCCCCTCCCCTCGGTAGTTACTGTGCAGGTGATCACTCGTATACCGCGTGTGTGAAGTTGCCCAGGCCGCGAAACACGATATCAACATAGTAATTTACTAATAATCATGTATTTTCAAGAGGAAAAATTTTGCTGCAGTAAATTATTCTTTCTTTTCTGACCCTAATTTATTTCTAACTCATAAGTGATGTGGCAGTCCATTTATGCTATGCTTGGTTGAAGATTCAGTTGAACTCAGTATAATTTTAAGTTGAATCTAACATCTAAACATCTAATTTTTAAATTATTAAACTCATTTCAACTCAAAATCTTCTTCATGTGGAACCCACAACTTTTTTTAACTTAACACATATTTATACATGAGATTCACAATTTTTTTTAACTTCCCATAAAAAAATATTAAATTCATCTTAATATTTAAACACACTTTAAATTCAATTTAGATGAGTCTCAATTAATCTTCTACTATTCAATACATTACTATTCATAAAAAAAATTTATTCAATTGAACTCAACGTAATATCTAAATATAACCTTAAAATTCTGCCATTCTTCAACCACAATAAGTGATGATATGTAAACAATAATAAAATATTAAATAATAACAAAAAAATTTCATATCACTCTAATATTCAAACGCAGGCTAATCATGCTCTGTTCCATGTTAACATATATGTCAGTCCAGCCGCCTTACTCCACCATTGCCTCCACGTCTGCACTGGCAAGATTAACCACGCCAACTTCTCTTCCTAGATTTTACAGCGAGGGTGGCCCGCCCCCCACGCACCCCTTTCCACGTGAGTCTATGAAACAAGTATCTAGAACCGCCATGTCAGCTTTGCTGACTGACTGACATGGTAAATCCAAAAGGAGGAAATAAGGAATAACTGTTAAAAAAAATTTCAGAACAAATTAACAAATGCATAAGTAATGTTCTAATTAAATGACCCCATAACAGTACGCAGCAGCTAATTTATTAGAGAGATTAAGCTCTTAATTTTATACTTTTGTGACCATCAAATTTATTAATAAATTTATAAATTAATATAATTGTATGTGATCCGTTATATTTATTTTATAATAAAAATAATTTTATAATAAGATTATATCATATCAATTTATAAATTAATTTAATTTTATAAAAAAAAATTGTAATTAAAATATTTATCTTGGGTATATAGATGCCACCGTTGGGTTGGCAAAAAGGGCCTGTAACAGCACGAGGGTGCTGCACCAAATGAACCTAAAAGTTCACAAACAGGTAGCACAAGACCAAAACTGCCAAACCCATTGACCAATAACAAATAAAGGTTGAAATAAGGCGCACAAACAGCAGTATCAGAGATATGCCTGCCTGCCTGCCTGCCTGCCTGCCATGGTCACAAAGTACTATCATTCTATTCCTCTCCTACTTTTTCACCCTGTTACAGGTGGGCGCTGGTGTTGCTGCGTTTGGATTGGATACTGAGTTAATATGTTGTTAATAATATTTTGAGTTTTATTAAGATTTTTTAAAAATAAATAAATTGATATATGTATTTAAATGTAGGTTGAGGTAAATTTAATTTTTTATGAAAAATTAAAAAAATAGTGAGTTCCGTTAATAATCAATTTGAGATGGGTTGAGATCATAGAACACTGCTTGAACAAATTAACTTGGATTCCTCCCCCTTTTTTTGTATCCCTTTTAGAGAATCCATATCATCAAACCTGATCAGCACTAATCCTCCCTGAGCGATACGCAATTTCTCAAGTCATCTACATAGAATTTAACTTTTAACACCGGGACAAGTCCCTTTTATTAATTTGTTGAAACATTTTTTTTTATTTCATTTACTATTTTCACCCGAAAGGGTATTGTTTGGATCTGATGACTATGTGTTGTTCATGTCTAAAACAAGTAGAGACGAGACTGGATAGAATTAGAGTTGTCAAATCGTGCTAACGAGTCGTGTTTGTATCGTGTCAAAACATGTATATTATACTATATAAGTCAACTTTAACTCGACCCGCTAAGCTTATCGTGTCAATCAAACCCTAACACGATCCAATAACATAACGGGTCATGTCGTGTCAACCCGTTTTGACCTATTTAAATAAATGGATTGAAATATATCAATATGGCTGTTCAGACTTATAAATTTGCTGTGCTCATCACAACAGGTAGCTTACCGTGGCAGAAATTGTCCTTTGCAAATGGGCTCATCGCCCCAACCCCGAAAACAACGTGGGGCTGGTTGTGGGCCATGGCAACACATCCTTTGACTGTAGGGAAATTGGGAAGACTTGGAGTTTCGTCAAATTTTTTAAAATGAAAATAATTTAATTATAAATTTATAAATTGATGTGATACATTAATTTATAAATATTTTTATTATAACATAGATGTAAGAATTCTAAGAAACTATATCACTTCTCTAAAGGAACTATAAAAGATAAAGTAGGTGAAACAAAAATTAACATTATTTTGGCCTAAAGTTGAACATATTTGATTATTGAATGTAGAGATACATGCATCATTCAGTCATCATCCAAAATCATACGTTAGATTCCACAAAGGCCACATGTTCCACCATTTAAATGATACGAATTTGAAGCGCACCGTCCATATCTATCAACCAATCATATCTAAACATGCATAATTTAGACTGATTGATCGGTGAACACATCTCAACCCAATCATCAATAAGACTTACTATTTTTTTTACTTTTTATAAATAAAAAATTTAACTATCTCAACTTAGTTCATATTTTAAATTCGTATCTCAATCTATTTAGAATTCACATAACATTACTATTTATAAACCAACCTTCAATACAATCTTAACATGATTCAAATTTTATAAGAGTTTAGCTATAAATCAATAACTTTACATACCACACATTCCATACTTATAACTTTTTTATAAGATGTAAATATATTTTTCATAAAATATATGAATATTTTTCATAAGATATGAAATATAAAATAACAAATAATGACTGATGAAAAAAATTTTCATTTTATAATTTATCTTGTACCGTAAAACTATTAATCAAAACTTTAAACCCCATCTAGATTCAGATATGAATTTAAATTGAGATGACTTTAAATGAATTGAATAAAATATTATTAATATATTATTTTTAATATTATTATTATTATTATTTACATTTAAAAAATTATATTACTTATTATATTTTATATAAAAATTTAAAAAAATTATACTGATTAGATAAATTGAGTTAAATTTCAAATCCAAACAAGGCCGGGTTATTTATTTGGCTAGTCCCCATATTATTTTGGTGTCGGAGTACCAAGTCCTCAAAGCTTGACTGTTTGAGTCGTGTATTTTCCACTGATCCACCATCAAGCCATATATAATAAACTATAAATGAAAAACTATAGTAAACAGAAATCAATCATTTTCAAAAATCAATTTCCCAGATTATTTTCCCCTCATTACTACCGACTTCCAAACAAGGTTGCCCACCGGATTTATACAAGAACCCTAATCTGAAAAATAACATGATCCACTATATGAAACTGCATCTTATAATTATCCTGTAAAGAAAGAAAGAAAGAGCATCTTATATTCAGATCTAAACACTTGAATTTGTTCTCTTTCCATCCGTTTCCCTCTTTCTGCCGGCGGGTGGCGAAACTTAGTTGCTACTACGAATAAGAAAAACAGGGTTGGATCAAGAAAATATGTTCAGAAAAAAAGAACAAATTATACCTTGTCCAGATTACTCAACGAGCAGAATAGCAGAAACCCAAAACGGGTACAAGGGGTAGAGATGGAAGGGAAAGGGAGGAACCGCCGGAAATCATTGGAATGGGCGGCTTTGGGAAGAATCAACTCCGCAAAGATCAGAACTTTCTTTCATCCCAAACAGCCCATTCCCACAACTTCCAGTAGCTCCAATCTCCCTTTCCCTCTTCTCAGTTACATGATCTCAGCTTTTGTAATTTCTTGCTTTCACTCTCAAGTATGGCCGCCAAACCATAAATAACTTCTGATAGAACCAATTCGATCTTTGCCTTATATAGAGACTCCAACCCTAATGGACCGCAACGCCACCTACCCACCCCTATAGAGCCACTGAATTGCAAAATGATCCTTTTAGTTTTACTTATTTGTTTTTGTAGTTTTTTCTCGGTAGATGGTTGATAAATTGAAAATTGTTACCGATAAAAATAAATTTATAAATTAATTTGATATTATATAATACTTTATATTTATTTATAATAAAATAATTTTATAATATTTAAAATTTAAAATTCTTCTATGCATGGCCAAAAATTTTTATTGTCAATTTATTTTAAAAAGAAAAAGAAAAAAAAAAGACTGCAATTAACTTTAAAAAAGTAAACAAAAACCTAGAAAAAATAGAATAAATGACACCTAATCTTCATTTTTATATTTATTATTACTCACAACAATCTCATTCGATAAATAGATTGAGCGTAATTCATGTTTTGTAAAGAACCATCTCGAGAGTCGAGGGTCGAGACACCTTGTAAAATAGCTTTTATAATTATTTGCGCGAGAAACGAGCTTGACCAATTTTGCAAAGGCTATAGATCAGAAAGCTCCAAGCATTTTCTTTGATGCCGAACAAAAGTTCGATAGTCTTAGATCTCATCATATCCTTCCATTGCTTTTCTATTTTTCTGAAGCTATCCTTTTCGTTACACCAAATGTCCTGATGCTCAAAGGAAGCTTTTGCACCACGCAAAATGAACCAAAAAAAAGAAAAAATAGAACCAAATTCGTCTAAAATGTCGCACAAGTTAGGCCCTTTCTTCCTTTCATTTGAAAACGGACAATGCGAAATATTCCCACTTCAGGGACATAAAAAGTTCATATATTCACCCGCCCTTTTCTTTTTATGTTTAGATGCATGAAAATCGCTCAAAGGCTGGAAGGGCAAAAAAAATAATTATCGGCTTGCTATGGTGATTCGGGTCTCGATAGGTGTTGTTTGAAGCTCCCGGCAGTAAGGGTGCTACCCGCACCGTATTAGCTTCTCTCTGCCCCCACCTCGCATAGGCCGGGTGGTGGGGTTTTCACCCCCACCCCGACATTGGGGGGCGGACTCCCAAACAACCCCGTCTCTTGCCCACTTCAATAATAGATTACAATCCATTAAGTCTAAAAATTATTTATGAGTCTAAAAGTAATCAAAAACACATTTTTGGACTCAAATATGACTCTAATTTAAAGATTATGTAGTTTTTAAATTTACTAGTGCATATTTTGTATAAGTTGTATTGTAATACAAGAGCCTCACTTTGCTTAAGTTTGAGACTTGTATTGTCAAGGTAATCTATAAAAGGATCACCCTATTACACTATAACTTACACAAAGTATTAAATAAAAATTCTACTTAATACATATTAATATATTAATATATAATAAAAATAAAAATAATTATATGTAAATATATATTTATATAAAAAAAAACTTGGGTGCGAGGCGGGTGACGGGGAGGGGCGGGGCCCCACTAGAGTCTGGGGCTATACTGCCCTCGCTAGTGTCTTGCCCTGCAAGGCGGGGTTGCCCGATGATCCCGTTTTCGATTTACTATTAGTGTCAGAGTTTGTATGAAGTAACCCATGCAAAGAGGTCACAGGACCTGTCGACCCTCTGGGTCCACCTAAGGCGGTTGCCGAGCCCGTCAGATCGTTCCCAAAGGTAACCGCGAGGCAAAGCGGTTGTGGAGCTCAGAGACCCGTTAACTCCGAAGGCTCCTTCCCAGAGGTAACCCACTAGCAGCAGTTATGGCTCGAGTATGACACTCGGCGCTAGTCTAAGGACTCGTGTCAGCACGAATGTTGACAAATCTAGGGACTTGTGTCCGACTGGTCGTGTGGGCAAGCCCTGGGCTCTAGCCCGACCAATGCATTATGGCGAGTCTAGGGACTCAACTTGGTGGATGAAGGTCGGCAAGTTTAGGGAGTTATGTCCGACTTGTCGTGTAGGAGAAACGATGGGGCCCTAGCCCCCAATGCATCGTGGCTAGTCTAGGGACTTGGCTTTACTAGCGTGAGAGTCGATAAGTCTAAAAGCTTGTGTCCAAACGTTATGTTGCGACGAGTCAATGGACTCGGCTTTGCTGACGTGATGGTCGACAAGTCTAGGGACTTGTGTTCGACTGTTATGTCGCGACAAGTTTAGGGACTCGGTTTTGCTGACGGAGTCACTTGTCTGTGCTTAATTGCTCTGCTAGAGCACGATGAAGGTTGGAGATGTGCCGTTGAGGCCTGTGGGTTGTCACGTTTTGACAATGATGGAGGTTCGACGTGTCCACATGCGTGTTAGCGCCAAACAATTTGTCTCAAAGGAGTCATATTGGGAGTCTGGGCATTGCCCAAATGGGGCCATGTGGCCGGTGTTCCGCACCACAGGAAGTAGTTTTGTTAGTAGAAATAAATTCACACAGATTTTGAGAGAGATAAACCGGAGAGTTTTAGCCAATATAGTCGATTTTCGCTTGACTGGAAATTTCCCTAGTTGCAATTCCTCCCTTGCTCCTTTCTTCTATTTTTTTTTTTATACATACATTAAGAACCCGTGTAGCAACATGTAACTCTCTCGGGAGATAAGCCTTGATCACGTGGAAGGACTGTGCAACGTGTAGGTCAATGACTCTGGTGCAGTCGAGAAACTGTGCTCGAGTGAGTGTATCCGTCGCATCCAAGGAACTATCCCAAGCAGGTGAGTCCAGTGCATCCCAGGTACTATCCCGAGCAAGTTTGTCCAGTGCAGCCAAGGGACTGCTCCTGAGCAAGTGTGCCCCACGCACCCTAGGAATCATCTCGAGTAAGTGTGTCCCATGCAGCCAAGGGGCTGCTCTTGAGGAAGTATGTCCCTTGCAGCCAAGGGGCTGCTACTGAGCAAGTGGATCCGAGCAACCGATCAGGGGTCCGACTGAGGGGCTGTGAGGCATGAGGCCGAGAATAGGGGTCGGGATGCATGGCCAAGACGTTGGTTTGCCCGGCAGGTGCTGCGCTCGACTTTCTCCCCGTTCAAAGGAGGTGGCCGATTGGAAACAGAAACCTTTGGCAGCCTAAGTGGTGGGGAGGATACGGGGGGGCTCACGGCCGGCAGCCCAGAGCCTCTCGGGTGCACGTGGGGCAACATTCAATTATTGACCGCCGTACACAGTCATCATCGCCGGTGACCACCACGGCTGCGATAGAAAATGTCGGCAGCCTCTTTGGTGGTCGAAAGTTCTCTCCGGTGGGCCCATGACGTGTGCCTGAGGTGGATCTCTGGTGCAAGGGACATGCACCGGTTTTGTTGCCATGCATGGCTGGTACATGCACAGCGATGTGCACTTAAGTGCACAGAGTTGTTTGTGACACATGTAGTGCATGTGTACTGTGTGCCTAAGCAGGTCTTAGTGCACATGCCTACTTTCCATTTCTCTTTATACACAGTGGCAGAACGTGCAGGGTACT
The DNA here is from genome assembly GCF_001411555.2 of Juglans regia. Taxonomy (NCBI): domain Eukaryota; kingdom Viridiplantae; phylum Streptophyta; class Magnoliopsida; order Fagales; family Juglandaceae; genus Juglans; species Juglans regia. Next base: position 3,613,652 of record NC_049910.1, on the reverse strand, counting down.
GTGCACTCCCCTTATGCACGGTACTATGGACTAATGTACATTTTCTTTAGCGTGTGCAGTGCATTGTGCTAACGGCTCGGAAAGTATATGTGCTAGCGACTTGGGAAGTATATGTGTCTGGGCATAATGCCTCTCATGTGAATAGTACTAGCCATGTACCCCCTATTTACAAAGTGCATCCAAAGTGTACAGAGTGCAGTGACAAGGAGTTTGGGTTCTTGTTTGGGCGAGAAAAAGTTCACTCACCCTTTTTTTTTGCAGCAGTCTTTTTATAAATATAAAAGTTGGAAAATTAAGGACACTTATTTGAGAGAATGCTGTCTACTCGTCTTGTAATTATTCAGCGTGCTGGAAAATCACCATTCTCACACCTTCAATGTAAAGAATAAATTAGATCCCACAAAAGGCACTTTATGGCTTGAAGCAAGGCCCTCATGCTTGGTTTCGACGCTTCAATTCTTTCTTGCTTCGTCTTGGTTTTCTCTGCAGCCGTGCTGACACATCCATTTTTCTTCTCACTCGCTCAAGCAGCATTATCTATTTATTGCTCTACGTCAATGATATTGTTGTCACTGGCAATGATGATGCTTTACTTCTGGATTTTATTCAGCTCCTCCATTGTGAATTTGCTACCACAGATCTGGGCCCTTTAAGTTATTTTCTTGGTCTTGAAGTGTCCTCCTCTGCCACCAGATTCTTCTTGAGTCAAGCCAAATATGCCCATGATATTCTTGCTCGTGCTCAGCTCCTTGACAACAATCCGGTATCCACCTCCATGGTTGTTTCTCAGTGGCTCTCTTGTGATGGTGATCCATTTTCTGATCCCACATTTTATCGCTCCATGGTGGGTGCATCGCAGTACTTGACTATTACTCGTCTTGATCTTGCCCATGCTGTAAATTCTGTCAGTCAATACATGCAATCTCCTATTGTTCACCATTTTCAAGCAGTCAAGCGCATTCTGCGCTATGTCAAGGGCATACTCCATTATGGGCTATCTTTCTCTCCTTCTCCGCCCACGAGCATCCTAGCCTATTCTGATGTCGACTGGGCTGGTTACCCCGACACTCGTCGCTCCACTTCTGGCTATGCGATCTTTCTTGGTGAAAATCTTGTCTCGTGGAGTGCTAAGAAACAATCAACTGTTTCTCATTCAAGTTGTGAATCTGAGTATAGAGCATTGGCTCTCACGGCTTCTGAAGTTACTTAGTTTTCTCATCTCCTTCGGGATCTCAAGGTCTCTTTGAACCATCGGCCTTTGCTCCTCTGTGATAACAAGAGTGCAATTTTCCTGGCTCTCAATCTTGTTTCTCACAAACGGGCTAAACACATTGATTTCAACTATCATATTGTTCGTGAGCTCACTGCTTCTGGTGCCATTCAGCCTCAATATGTGCCGTCTCACTTGCAGGTTGCTGATGTGTTTACAAAGAGTCTCTCTCGACCTTTCTTTACCTTCTTTCATTCCAAGCTTCACGTTCGGATCAATCCCGCACTTAGCTTGCTCAGGGGGGGTATATAGAGGATTCGAGAATATTGCCCTCTGATTGTGAACCATATTCACGAGATCCCTCTTGATTATAGGAGATATTTCTAGGTGATAGTTTCCATAGTTAATTGTGCAATATACGATTGTAAATGCTTCCATATCTGTACATTGTCAACTTACATTCTATAAATGAGAATGTCACCACCAAAGCCAAGTATGGTGGTTTTACAAACCTTCTCACATACGTCCACAGGGTGTTTGAGGAGGAGAAATCTACTATGGTATACATATTTTACAGTCTCTCATAGCCTCTCATTTCTCATTATACGATTGAGATCTTGAATATATTTTTCGGAGAAGATGTTCTTACTAGAGCTCCTTTCGAGAGGTTGAAGAAGAAGTCAAAGTCCCCTTGAAATCGTCTAGCCGTTTCCTTTTATCTGATCCCTCTTTCTGCATGCCCTTAGTGAGTGGTAGGGCTGTAAAAATAAATTGTAGAACCAAAAAATCAGCCCGGACTGGTTGGTTCGGTCCGATTTTGGACCGATTCGGTCCGGGACCAGTTCCTTCATTTTAAAAACAGGTCATAATGGGTCCGGTCTTGGTTTTATGTTTTCTAGGACCGGTTCGTATATTTATATATTTTTAATTAATTTTTAATTTTTAATATTAATATTATATATAATAATTTTTATAAATTATAATTATATTTGAAATAATGTTATATTATAATTTATAACATAAAATTTTAATCTTAAACATGAACATTTATTTGATCATATGTTTTAAATAGAAAATATATATTAATTACATTTTATGGCTTATTAAGTTCTCAACATATTCATTTTGATAAATATATTAGTAATACTAATATACATTAGTATATTAATTACTATATTATCATTAACATATAGTAATAGAACTATACCAATAGTATTACTATATATTAATATTTATATATATTAATATATATATAAGTATAAGAGATTAGAGATTAAATATATACTAAAAATTGAAAAATCAAATCGAAAGTATCAGTTTAAGAGGATAACTGATACGATATCAGTTCTTGAAAACACAAAACCGATATATACCAATTTGATCCCAAAATTTATTTAAAATCGAACCGTTACACCCCCAAAGAGTGATGAGAATTTGCCACATTCTCTTGCCCATTTTCTTTTCCTTTTTCTTTTTTTCTCTTTTCCTCTTATTATTTTCTAACTTTTCTTCTAACATCTTTATCCCCTCTTTACTCTCTCTCTTATCTCTTAGCGGTGGCCTTTAGGTGGGCTGGACTGATCTTAGAGTTGAATATTTTATCCCATTCACTTATAATAGAAAAAGAAAGTATTTATAATTTTCAAAACTAATTAATGTTATGATCATGAAATGTAGACTAGTTGACTTGCTTGCGGCCAAGTGTTACACGACAATCTCCAACAACCCATCTTCAACGACACAGCTAGCTAGCTAGGGTCGACATGACAATAAAGTTGAACATGCAACGCCAAAAGGAATTAAATATTGTACGCACGGGTTGCGACTTTTCAAAACCATTTTAAAGAGTAACACGCACCTCATAGTTAGCTGGTATCTTGGGTACGTAATGAAGGCAAAGTACTGCATGCATATGTGAAACAATTACTGATCCAAAAGTTTTGAAATTATTGGATATATAGTAATTTAGTTAAGTCTTTAATTTTCAAGATTACAATATTTCACCACATTTTTAAATTCGATGTCTACAACAGTCCATTCTATCAATACTGACTCGATAATAGCCTTTAACTTTCTTTTGACAGTTTTACTCATCTATCAATATTCAAAGACTTAACATTATGTCCATATATAGTATTAAGATATTTTAATCCAGTCTATATGTCGCTCTCTCTTTAGTCGATCTGATACCAATTGACTTGAATCCTTGGCGTAGTTCTGCTCTGATACTAATTGTTAAAGACTCGACCATTAATACAAAAGTTTTAGATTATTAAATACTAATTTGATTAAATCTTAACCGGCATATAAAACCTAGTTATAGTCATGAGTGTAAAAGGAATGCTTCCTTGAAACCTAGATCCCAACTAATTAAACCAATGATCTAAGGCTAATGATCTATATCATGTGGTCTTTCCTCGATCTGAAAATTCATGATTCTTTATTTCCCATTAGTAAATTGCCATAGTCATAGATTAAGGATTTAGCACTTAAGATCTAGCTTTTAACTGTTTTTTTTTTTTTTTTTAAGAAGCTGTATCCTATCAGTTCTGTTGCGTGGGGGTGAGTACGTATGTATGTCTGTTCAGACAAGTTCGAATTCGTGCCTGCAAACTTAAACATGAGAGTATATATATGCATGTCCCGAAAAACTAATTTATTTGCATTAAAGCTTCCTCCGACAAAACTTAAGATCAAAGGAAAACGAATCACAAATGAAAAACAAGGTAAACACAAAAAGAAAACAACATTACAGGTCCAAATTACTTTCAAAAGGACCAGATGCAAAGTTACTTACAAAAGAAAAAAGACAATACAGACAATATATATATATATAGCAGTATCTGATGATCTACACAGTACTTAATTCACGAGAAGCCTGTAAAACCTTATATATCTCAAAAATCAGTCTATTCTCAACTTCTTCAACGGAATAAACTGCGGCGGCAGCGCCTTGGCGACCCTTTGGAATGCGTTTTCCTCCAAAAACGTTGGTAGTACTCAAGTACCCTACGTTACCGGCCAAGTTAACCATCATGTTGATATAAGCATTCTTTAGCTTTGCCCAGATTTTGAATGGTGACCCAATCTTCCAGCGCAGCTTTGGAATTGCTGATCTAATCCTCCAAACCCTACGAGGGCTGTCTCCAAACCTCATGACCTTCATGTTCCTTCGGTTGGTTTTTGATCCATAGAGTCGTTGGTACTGTTGTCTTCGCCAGCATCTCTTTAGGCTACCCCGAATTGGTTTAGGAATTAACTCCATTTAACTTGAGGAAGAAGACGGACGGACGGAGAGAGAGAGAGAGAGAGAGAGAGTATGACAAAGTGGCGAGTCTCACGGATCATGATATATATATATTGAAGGGGGAGAGCATGGAAATCGTGAAAATTCAAATTCAGCAGGCTACGATGTTTCCTGTAGAAGTGAAAGATCAAGAAAGTCAGGTCAAATAAAGCTGGTTTGACTAGTATTTAAGTTGCCTAGGGAGGATATATTGGCCGGATTGGCCATCAGCAATGACAGCAAACATTATATATATGGTTGTTAAGCCTTTTGACAAACATTTAAAGCCTTTTCACCAACGTATATATATAATTTAATAAATACACGTGTTTTCTAAATAAGCAGTGCTACTTCATCTTTTTAGAGATGTAGTTCGAAAGTCTATCGAAATACAGATAAAATATATTTTTTTATTTTTTATTTTTTTTATTTGATGTATTTTTTAATTATCATAGACATTTATAAAAAAAATAAAAAATTTATAATATCATTAAAAAATATTTTCTTAATTATTAAATAAATAAAAAATTCAAGACACATCTTCAAGTGATTTAGCATTTCTGTTTCTAAATACAGATGGATCAACGTACAAATGATGCCTTAAACAAAACAAAACAAAACAAAGAGAAACAGAATCCTAAAATTGATCATTACATATATATTTATTCGGGAATGACTCAGAGCAATCGTATATATATAAAGATTCTCACCGTGAAAGAATAATTATTATATTCTTAAGTTGGTATGTAAAATTAATATATTATCTGCATCATTTAAATAGTAAGATTTAGTTATAAGATATATTTAAGTTTTAAAATTTATTTTTTAAATTTAATTATACTATATAAGTATTTTATTTATTATGTGTGCAAGTTCTATATATTGGTTTGAAAATAATTTTTTTTAAATAAATCATAATTTGCATTGACTAGTATTACTAGTGATAGTATATGATGGCAACACTTATTCATGTGGGACTTGTTGAACGGCTGTAATTGTGCCGCCGCAGATTAGAAAATTGTTGTTGGGGGCATCGCCGTCCGCATAATATTTAACAAATGAATGGCTAATTAACAACAAGCTTTCAATAACAGAAAGACGGGCCCATAATAATAATATACGCAATGAAAACCTACTTTGGTCCCACAGGTGGCTGTTGAAAGTTTCAACCCCCTCCAAAAACTAAAAGCGCACGCATGCATGCTTTCCCGGCCGCTAGCACATAAGCAAGCTCCACTTCGGGTGAGTTTAGTTATCAAACTCATCTCAACTCATTTTAACTCATCATTATAATTTTTTTAAATTTTAATATAAAATATAATAAACAATTCAACTTTTTCAAATCTCAAAATAATAATAATATTAAAAAATAATATTCTAACAATATTTTATCATCTCAACTCAACTCAACTCACTTCAACATCCAAACACAACCGAATCTAGCACATTTAGGCCCATTTACATTTAGCCCAAAATTAACATAATTCAGTCTAATTTTAAATTAAATTAAATTTTTAAATCATTAAATTCATCTCAACTTAAAAATTTTTTACAGATGAGACTCATAACTTTTTTTCATTTCTTATAAATATATTTAAACTCATCTTAACATCGAAACACATATAAACTTATTTTAAGTAAGTTTTATAAAACTCACTCCACTATTTGAATTTATTACTATTTATAAAAAATTTAACTCATTTCAACACAATTTAATGAAACTTAGCATTAAGCTTGGTATATACTGTGCTTTATCCCCTGTTGATAACCCGATCCACTTCCGGCCAAGTACCAAGCTGAGTTGCGCGCCAGTCATTGATCTGTTATATGCCTTTATATGATAATGGATAATGCTGGGTGCCTACTAAATGTGCTAACAAAATATGCACATGCACTAGTATAAATGAGTTTTTTTATTTTTATTTTCTTTTTCTTTAAACATTTTTAAACATTTTTAACCATTAAGAAAAAAATAAAAAATATATAAATTCATTAATAGTCATTTACTTAATCGTTAAGAAAAATAAAAATTATTATTTTAAGAGGTGTGATCACTAAACGGTGTACCCTTTAGAATGACACCCTTTAACATAGTGATGGTTCTCTTAAGGGGTGATGTCTAAGAAAATGTCAAGAGATACAACCTTTTGATTTAGTCAAAAAGTTATATCACTTCTTAAGGTTGTGACCTTTGGGTTACTATTAGATTACTAATAATTGTGCCCTTTGCTAATCGGTGCATGATAGTCTATAAATAGGAGCCATTAGTACACAAATGAATGCACTCAATTCTCTTTGTTAATCACCAATTTATGAGACAAATATATTGGAATGTCACTATATTACTAAAATTTCGCTTCTATTTGTTATTTATTATTCTATAAAAATATATGAATATACATATTTGATAATTATACTATTATTTTTCATACGAAAATACATGTATTAGTACCGCCATTAATCTCAACCCTAAATCCTTCCCCAGTCCATTATTATTGCAGTCAATAATATTATTGTTGGTGGGTTGGTTGGCGTTAAAGTTAAAGAAATATACTAAAACCGCACCCGATATTCGATTCCCAGCTTGCAGCATCAACGAACTTGGGTCCCTCGACACCATCGCCCATCCAATAATTCTATACGTACTTCGTGGTAAAATTCTATATATGCATGCATACAAGTTCTTGCTTTGTATAATATGGTCTCATGATATTTCCTCTGATCCATTTAACTATCTATTAATTTTAACATCAATCTTTCAAACTATGTACTAATAATTCAAAATCTACACTTAAAAATTATAATTTTTCCTGTATAAATAAGAGCATGTGTAAGAATAAGAAATAGTATTTCACTTCGTGTATTTGAATAAAAATTTGAGGGAATATTTTTTCGAATAAAGGCAAAAACCTTCTTCATATCTTTCTTAATTGCTTACCACAAGTACTGGACTAGCTATATATATATAATTAATATATACATTGGAGACTTCAAATAGAGATAAAAAGTTTCTTGAATTTGGAAATAAACTTAGATTATAAGTCAACATTCAAGGTAATATTCTCATTAATTAGATGATGCATTTTAAAAAAAAAAAATAGAAATGATATTTGCGGTTATAGAGATTGTAAGTATCTAGTACTCATTTCAAAAAAAATATATTTAAATATAAAATTTATATAAAAAAAATTAATTTTTTAATAATAAACTTTATCAGAATGAGTACACGTTTGCACGAACTTATGACCATGCTTAGTATTACTTAACTTGAATATTGCCTCATCCAGGCCATCCACTTTCGTGAAAATATGTGCTAAGTCAGCCTGATCCAACGTTTATGATTATCTAGACGAGTCAACCTGAATCTAGCTAATCATGTACTCTTATGCTGATGCGCAGCACCGAAACACCGTTTCCCATCCCTCCAACAACGGTTCGAGCACGCACAAAGCCCTGTAAATTGTAATATTTTCCCGGATTTCCCCTCTACAAACACACAGATCTAGCATAAGACTCAAGAGCTTCTGTCATCCTCCAATGTCGCTGGGGAGTGAGAGGGAGATTAAGGTTTTGGATCTGTCGTCTGATTAGAGTAGGGGAAATGGACGTGGAGAGGTCTTCGTTGTGTAATTGCGTGGTGAACTTTCTGTTGGAGGAGAAGTATCTGCTAACGGCATTCGAGCTACTCCACGAGCTCCTCGACGATGGCCGAGACGCCCAGGCAATTCGTCTCAAGGACTTCTTCTCCGATCCCTCTCAATTCCCTCCCGATCAGATCACTCGCCTCAACTCGCTCCGAGGTTCTTTCTCTCTCTCGCTCGCAATAAATTTGGAAGAAATTGAGTTTACTTTATTCTCTCATGAAGCAAAAACCGAAAATTCAAGAGAACAGTCTACTCCAAGAAAAGAATTGCACTATATTCTGCCTGAAGCATTCAGCTAATCAAACAGTGAATACACCTTTAGACGATTTAAGCTCATGCCTGAATCACGAATTGACGTGCCCAATTTGATTTTACATTTTCTCACTGAATTCATAAATTTCTTTATTGATGCTGACCTCATAACATTACTGATTCTCTTTTCTTCCTCTTTCATTCTTCAAATGCAGTTGCAGACCCTCAGAGTTTGCTAGAAGAGAAAGAAGCAATGGAAGAAAAACTAGCAATCAGTGAGTACGAGCTTCGTTTAGCCCGAGAGGACATTTCAAAATTGAAGGCTGAATTAAACAAGAAAACAGAAACACCTCATGAAGAATCGAGTGGTAATTTCTCATGCGTGCGTGATGTTTTAAACGGTGTCCTTCTGTAAGTTCCGACTAATTTGCAGGACAGATCTTTCTGTATGCTGTTTGAGATTATATGTGTGTGTGTGTGTGTACTTCTTTTATGAGATGCTGTTTGAAATTATATGATTTGGCGAGATAATATCCTACATTGATATTGCACTCTATTTGAAGACTCCGTGATCTTTAGTTCTTTAATCAAAGAAACTTTATGTCCACGATGAGCTACCAAATAAGGTCACCAAATATATCTAGGTGAATCAGTTGTGAGTTTATGACAGAAAATAATAATGGAACCTCTTTTTTTGTTCTTTCAAATTGCAATGGAGGAATTGACAACCATGCTCGTGTGTACGCACTGGAATTTTATTTTTCAGTCACCATGCTACGCAACGTTATCAAGATGGACACACATATTTGCACCCTTTTTACAATTGTTGGCAGTTTTTTTCTTGTCTAAACCCTCATAATTAACTGTAAAAAGTGGCATATTAAGATTCACTGTCTACTAGCTAGACTACCGTCATTTTGATTTCTATCTTGGATTCTTTTGCAGAGTCAAATATAGATGTTTCTGTAAATCATGGGCCAGAGTTTCAACGGCAAAAAAGGGATTCTTCCCTCTACGATTTGGGACCTTTGAAGGATAATGAACGTCGAGATCTTAACTGTGCTGTAAAGGAATATTTGCTTTTAGCAGGGTATCGGCTCACTGCAATGACATTTTATGAAGAGGTATGCAAGACTATCGATTTCAATTGTCTCGTTTCTGCTCTCTCTCACTCTCTCTCGGATGACTATTTGTGATTGAGATTCGCATATCTGTGTTCTCTTCCCTAGTTTTTTTCTCCTATTTTTCCTTGATTTTTTAGTCAACCTGTTTCAATCACCATTAGAAGACTGAAACGATCACTGACATGCATTTGTCAGCTGTCTTGCCAGCCTGACCAGAGAGTATTGCCATGAGTGTATATTTGTAAGTTTTTATATTATAAAATCCTACATGACTCAAAACTCAAAACTCAAAAGTTATGTGCAACATGGTATATTTGGATCGTGATATGGGTACTAGGATGTGGCATTCTCCTATTCCCAGTATACAGGTACATTAGGGCTAGGCTTAGAAGGTTTTCTATTTGGGGTTGTGGTTTGCATTAGAATGCTTGTTTTGGTCAGTTTGGTCTGTACATATACTCATGTATGCACTCTCATACAGAAGCATACGCATGTATGTATGTATGCACAAATATATGGAATCAATCATATTAGACAGGATATCTGATTCTCAGTGGTGGTTGCGGTTAAGATGGAACTGGAAACTATATAAAATCTTGAAGAATTATCATAACCTTTCGGTATGTTCATTTCAGGTCACTGATCAGAATCTAGAGGTTTGGCAGAATTCACCAGCATGTGTACCAGATGCCTTACGGCATTATTATTATCAGTATCTTTCATCCACTACAGAGGCTGCTGAGGTATTCCCTGAGATATATAGGCAAATTGCTTCTTATGTACTCTCAAAAGTCATTGCCTTTTACTAGGCTCCACCTGGCTTGTTAAAAGAGGATTTGCACCTTTGCGATCCTTTTTGGTTTTCTTACAGTTGATCTGCAGTATGCTTGATAGATGTTATGTCACTGAGTATAAACTGGTTAACTGATACCCCTGGGATTAGTCAGGGCTTTGTTCTTGGACACCCGGTGCCAATAATAAATAAATAAATAGGTTAACTGATGAATTGAACTTTAGATGATTGGATGAACAGCAATAAACTTAAAGTCTACTGCATATAATGAGCACATGAAAACATTTAATCCATGTACCCTTTGTTCTGTTAGACATAACACTGGATGTGTTGACTTGAAAGTGCACACATATCAGTGTGTCAATTGGAATTGATGACGTGATACAATAGAACTGTCAATACTGGGATATTAATATGGTAGATCAACATTCCTCAAACTAGCATTCTCTCACTGGATTATTAACCTTAATATGCAAATTAAGATCTACAGATTTGGACTGACACCAGTCTTATCCTTAAGAGTTGTGAATTTTGTCCATATGTTCATTGCTATTTCTTTTGCCAATTGCCATTTTACAGAATGTTTTTCCTTTCTTTCTAAATCCTTTAATCGGGACATTACTGTAACAGATACCTGATCCCTATGTTGTAAATGCATAGGTCACCTCGTATAATGTTTTTTGTAACTCTTTCAATTGTCTTCTTGCTCTGAACTGTGCATAAATTTCAATGCACCTTCTGTTGCAGGAGAAAATTGCCATGCTTCGAGAAAATGAGTCATTGATAAAATTAAATGAGAGGCTTACTCATGAAAAGGTTTTCCTATTAAAGAACAAAGATTTGGCCGATGGTCAAATAAGTACATTGACTAGATCCTTAGAAGCTCTTCAGAAGGATCTTAAAGACAAAGAAAGCCTGGTACTTCTCCCTTACTGCAATGAATTCTTTAGAAGATCTGGTTATTTCTTGACTATGTGAGAGAATTATTTTTGGTTATTTCTTGACTTTCAGGTACAAGATTTGAAGCAGTCCTTGGAGCACCAACGGAAGGAGCTCAATGATTGCAGAGCTGAAATCACTGCACTGAAAATGCATATAGAAGTATCTCATCTGGGACGAAATTTGGTAGCTAGCAATGTGGATCATGTCCAATCCCAGTCTTTAGAAAAATACAAGGAAGACATAAATTCGCTGCAGAAGGAACTAGAAAGTTTGAAAGCAAAAAATAGGATTGCTCCTGGTTCTATAAATTCTATCAATTCAGAAAAAGAATCTGCCCAGACGGAAGAGAAAGTTGTTGAGATACTTGAAGATAAAAGTATAATATCTCATCCAGTTGATGCAGCATCAGAAGTTGTAGACAATTTAGTTTATCAATTACAGGCTACCCAAACTTTTGATGACAACACAGATGGATCTGAGAAAGTTTCACAAGAGTTATCAATAAATTCTTCAAATGATATTAGCATCTTCAAAAATGGTGAGAATGTTTCCAAACCCAATGGTGATTCACAATCAGAAGAAAGCAGGCTACCTCTAAAATCAGACAATTTATCTGGTGAAGCTAATCCAGAAAAAACGGCAAGTTCATTTTACTCTAGCTTTAGGTCATTACATAGTCTTCCCCACAGGGCTCCACAGGAAGTTTTTTCTTCGGCAGGGGCCTGGCCTGGGTTTCTTATTGTGTCAACCTTGTGGTGCCTTAGTGGTCTTGATGGGCCCCTCCATTTAAATTCAAAACTTCTTAAGTTCAATTTAAGAACTTTAAATCTGCATCCCCCCTACCTCCCCAAAAATCTAAACGAATAATTTGCATGTGCTTATATGGTGGAAACAGGTTTAACTAGGTGGTAGAGTTGCAAAAACACCACTTTCTTCCATATTTTAGACCTTAGCTCCGTGGATCAATATTCCTAATTTTTTGCAGTCCATATTTGACATATATTTCTACTTTGACAGGGCTTAGAAACCATTCAGATCTTGGCAGATGCCTTGCCCAAGATTGTTCCTTATGTCTTGATCAACCATCGTGAGGTTTGCTTTTAGCAACATATTTTATTCTGCCATTTATCGCTGGAGTTTTCCAATGAAATGTTGTCTATGATGTATTGGTGTTATTTCTCTACAGGAACTTCTTCCTCTGATAATGTGTGCGATTGAGCGCCATCCAGATAGCACCACTAGAGATTCCTTGACCCACACTTTGTTTAATTTAATCAAACGTCCAGATGAGCAGCAGAGACGAATTATAATGGATGTAGGTTATTGCTTGAAAAACTGAATTTGTGTAATAGGGATACTAAGTTCTGAACGTTGTAATCTGTTCAACACTGTTTCAGGCATGTGTCAGCCTTGCTAAGAATGTTGGAGAAATGAGAACAGAAACAGAATTGCTTCCTCAGTGCTGGGAACAAGTAAGTTTTGCATTCTTGGTGAATAGATATCATTATACCCATTCTGTTGCTTTTACCTCAAGAAATAAGTGTTTATTCTTTTGTTTTATTAGCAGCACGTAATGGTTTGCTTTTTTCTATTTCTGTTTCTTATTTTCTGAATTGCTGTTCTTCCTTTACTTCTGAATAGGGGGTTCTCTTATATAATTTTATTTCTGAATAGGGGGTTCTCTTATATAATTCCTGTGTAAATGGCTGCACCCCTCTATGCTTTTCTAATGAGATCAAATTACTTATCAAAAAAATTATTTTGTTTGAATGTGCAGATAAATCACATGTATGAGGAGCGCAGGCTGCTTGTTGCCCAGTCATGTGGAGAGCTTGCAGAATTTGTCCGGCCTGAGATTCGTGATTCTCTAATTTTGTCTATTGTGCAACAACTTATTGAAGATTCTGCAACTGTTGTCCGGGAGGCTGCTGCTCATAATCTGGCTTTGCTGCTTCCACGTTGTCCAAATGTGGAGAAATATTTCAAGGTCAGCCTCACTAAATATGCTTCGAGGCAGTCATGGAGAAGAATTCTGACTTGACAGATTTGGCTGCAATGTAAGCTCTAGAACAGGTTGACGATCACGCATGATCTAGGGAATGGAGCCTTTTCCCCTTACCATAATATGAAGACTTATAAGATAGGAGAAGATGTAAAATAAATCGAAAAAAAGTTTCTCCAATGCTTTATTTTGTTTGTTGACAGGTGGAGGAGCTCATGTTCCAATTAATATGCGATCCTTCTGGAGTTGTGGTCGAAGCTACACTCAAAGAACTAGTTCCTGCAGTGATAAATTGGGGAAACAAATTAGACCATATTTTGAGAGTTTTACTTTCCCATATCTTGAGCTCTGCTCAGGTATGCTGCTTTTTTAGTGTTGCTTGGTCAGTTATTAGTGAGAACATTCCATTTGCTCTGGATTATATATTTATCTTTTGTTTATCTAATATTGCAGCGCTGTCCACCTCTTTCGGGGGTTGAAGGATCCATGGAGTCGCATCTTCGAGTTTTAGGAGAACGGGAACGCTGGAGTGTTGATGTTTTACTGAGATTGCTGACAGAATTGCTTCCTTATGTGCACCAGAAAGCACTTGAGACATGCCCATTGTCTGACGATCCTGAAACATCAGGAACAACATTTTCAACCTCCTTGCTTGAGTTGTATGCAGGGTATCTGGTTTTTCCCCTTGTATTTTTTTTATTAATTCATTTATTTTATAAATTTCTTCTTCTTTTGTTCTGGTTATTACATAACCTTTTCTTGAGATAATTTCATTATTTCATTTGATAGCCTTGTTTCTACCATAGTTATTTCTTGGGTTATTTTTGTATATGACTGAATAGGGGACATGTTGAATGGCCTGCATTTGAGTGGATGCATGTCGACTGCTTTCCTGACTTGATTCAGCTTGCCTGTTTGTTACCTCAGAAAGAAGATAGTTTACGAAATCGAACTACAAAGGTACCAATGCATAACCTTAGGGATGTTCATGTTAACATGTTTTGTCTATATGATGGGAATAGTACTCATCCAGTTGCTCTTGATTTATATCTTGGTAATGCAGTTTTTGTTGGCTGTATCTGAACAATTTGGGGATTCTTACATCACGCACATAATGCTGCCTGTATTTTTGGTAGCAGTTGGGGATGATGCTGATTTGACATTTTTCCCTTCTAGAGTCCAATCAAGAATAAAAGGTTTTGGATCTTAACGTGTTCTGTTCTTTCACATCATTGTGAGATGTTTGACTGTTGCTTGATTACAGGTTTGAGACCAAGAACTGCCATGGCCGAGAAACTCGCTACTACGTGTGTCTTGCCACTACTTTTGGCAGGCGTGTTGGCTTCTCCTCATAACCATGAAAAGTTAGCAGATTACTTGAGAAAGCTGTTGATTGGAGGTAGCATGGAGGAAAGTACACCTACAAAGCGCAATGAGATTTTCAATGCTATCCGTTTCCTTTGGTTGGTATATCAGCATCACTTTAGAACGAATTATTTGTTCTACATTGTTTGACTAATGGGTCTTTTCTGTAATGCAGCACCTTTGAAGAACATCATGGTATGATTTTTAATATTCTGTGGGAAATGGTTGTCAGCTCCAACATAAATATGAAAATAAGTGCTGCTAATTTGTTGAAAGTCATTGTAAGCATACCCACTTTGTGAAACTGTGACTTCCAGCTGCATCTGACATTGAGATTAAGACTTTTATAATTGCATTTGTTTAACAGGTACCGTATATCGATGCAAAAGTTGCTTCTACTCACATTTTGCCTGCTCTAATTACTCTGGGCTCTGACCAAAACCTAAATGTGAAGTATGCAAGCATAGATGCATTTGGAGCAGTGGCCCAGCATTTTAAAAATGATATGGTACAATTTTTTTTTCTGCCCTGACATGGTAATGGAACAGTTTAATGCATTTGGCTGATCAAACCTTTGACATTTCCTAGATTGTTGATAAGATACGCGTACAAATGGATGCTTTTCTTGAAGATGGATCTCATGAAGCTACTATTGCTGTGGTTCGTGCTATGGTTGTTGCTGTACCACATACAACAGAAAAATTGCGAGATTATATCCTCAACCTTCTTCTTTAGATTTTTTCTTTTTAAGGTCGTGGAACCTCACCAATGTAAGACCCTTTGGACCCTCCCATAGGGAGTCACAACCCCACCCACCAGAACCATGTGTCAAATTATCTGGGAAAGCTCCATGGTGCCAATTCAGACCCAGGATATCTGAGTCTACGGCTCATCCCAAGTCTGCCCTTTTATCACTAGGCTGCACTCTGACCTTTTTTCTTTTTCTTTTTTTTCTTGCTTCTCATTTGATGTTCTAAGTAGATGTATCATTTTTCTAGTTGGCTTCTAATACCAAGCCACCAGTTAATGCTGTTTATTTCTTTAACATAAGATACATCTTTTGTCCAAGATTTTCCAACTCTCAACCACCCCAACTTCTGCAAGTGATGTGCTGCGTCGTCGTGAGAAATCCAATGCATTCTGTGAGGCAATTCGTGCTCTGGATGCTACAGGTATGCTTTCTCTTTCACTTTTTGTTTCTTTACATGCTAAATGTATGATGCTGGATATAATCTTTGCTTATTGCAGATCTTCCAGCAACTAGTGTTAGAGACTTCCTCCTACCTGCTGTGCAGAACCTGTTAAAAGACACAGATGCACTGGATCCAGCACACAAGGAAGCCCTTGAAATCATAATGAAGGAAAGATCAGGTGGAACTTTTGAGACAATCAGTAAGGTGATGGGTGCTCATCTTGGACTTGCCTCATCAGTAAGTAGTTTCTTTGGGGAAGGTGGGCTGCTGGGCAAGAAAGAAAGTACAGAGCCACCACAAGAGCCTCCCAAGTCCCCAAATCCATTGCCACCGCTGCCAGTAGAGGACACTAGATTTGGTCGTATCATGAGGGGCAATTTCACAGACATGCTCAGGGTAAAAGTAAAGAGCCAAGAGGAAACTCAGAACCCATGAAGTTTGATGTTGACCTATCAATGGTGTCCCGTGGGGATAATTTTATTTTATTTTTATCTCCTAATATGTCAGGTGAAGCGGTTTTTGTTCCCTGTTTATCAGGTCATGATAGACTGAAAACAGGAATTTTTTTTTTTTTTTTTAATTATTCTTTTGATGGTTTCATTGTGGGATATCAAAAGTAGGGGGGGGGGCGTAAATTCTTGCTGAAATTCTGATACGTTTTAATTCCTAATAGCACAAAATGATATGAACATTGTTCAATCTTCAGTAGAACGTGTATGCTGCCTTGATTTTAACCTTGTTGGCGATAACAAAGACGTCGTGATCATTTCGAATTCTCATGTATCCATCTCCACATGTTTATCTTCAAATGTTCAAGAAGATTTCATTGATGTATAGATCATATATATATATATATAATCGTTTTATTAAAGTAGCTAGCTAGCCATGCAGTCAAACCCCCATATATTAAATCGGGCCGGGTTTGTACTTCTACCAAATTTCTTGTAACTGTTCATGAAAAAGAGACAGGAAAAATACAAAATCCCTGTACTTGCTTCTAAACAACAGATTGGTGAGAATAATCTGTCCACTTATCTATCGATCTCTTTAACCAAATCTCACGAATTTGAAAGTGATATAATAATTTTACATGAAAAATTATCTCCAAATAATTTTCATAATGGTTGGGCAATACGTACGTAGACCAAATTTCCAAGTTGATCTGATATTTTTCATAATTTTTCAATAATATCACTTAGAATTAATCTGAGAAAAAAAAAAAAAATCTTGCTCATGTATACGTAGGTTGCAAGAAAATGGGCAGAAACGCTTCTTTTTTTTTTTTAGTTTGTTTATGGAATTAAAATGAGCGCTGGGACCTGGGACGTTCTGGCGATTCAACGAATCGAATGAATCAAGCTTGAACTAGAGGCATGTTTCCATACAGCTCTTATTAATTTCTTTTTCCCCCACAAACTCTTTTAATTGAAAATTATCGGAGGCAGCTTCCCTAGTCTTGAAACAATTGCTGTAGTGTACGTGAGGATGTATGTTTTGATCTGATCAACTACTACTACGTGCTAGTTTTTGGATAGGAGCTGACATGATGCGATTAATACGTCGCTGTATTTGGAAATAATTAAATTATAATTAAGCAGCTTAATTCGATATACATGTTTGTTTTGAGACGCGAATATCATTATATATGCCCTCTAATTCTCCTCTCATGACCATCACTAGCATGCATGCAATTAAGTGGATAAGTACTACAGCTAGCCATCTAAATAATTGGAAAAATTAAGTAATAAAAAATAATAATAAAAATAATTTCAAATATATTTATAAATAAAATAAGATAAAAAAATAAAATAATATATTTTTAAATAAGTATATAAGATGTGAGACTTACGAATAATATTGTTCAAATAATATATACAACTATAATTCCTCCGCATCATCGTGTGCCCATCCATCCATTCATTCAAAAAAAAATTGCTAATTTATTTAATTAATTAATTATCGAGATCATCTTCGTCATCATGATCAACAACTTCCGGCGGCCTCACCTAATTTGACCCTACCTAATTAAGTCCCAATTAAGATAAGCACAAGCAAGCAGCCAAGTGTCATTTAAGTCTGCCACATGCATCTTCCCGACCAACACTTGGTAACTACACTCTGGTTGTAACGTGAGGTGCAGCTGCTACATAGCTAGCTAGTAATTA
Source organism: Juglans regia (assembly GCF_001411555.2). Lineage (NCBI taxonomy): Eukaryota > Viridiplantae > Streptophyta > Magnoliopsida > Fagales > Juglandaceae > Juglans > Juglans regia. The sequence continues at coordinate 3,595,676 of NC_049910.1, read as the reverse complement.
ATATTTTAATCATTTGCATCATGAGATCTCATTATAAATTAAATCACATTTTCTTTCCATAAAATGTACGTATTAATTATTAGCTAGCTAGGTTTAATTTATTTACATTACCCAAAATAAATAATAATCCTAATATTTCACAAACGCGCTAATCTTTAACTAATAATTTATAAGTATTGTAGTTATAAAAAATTATATAAAAATAAAAATTATAAATTGACATGATTTTATATAAAATATTAATTAGATTTATTTTATAATAAAAATAACTTCAATCTAATATATCATATCAAGTTAAATACATGATATTTTATGGATTTATTTTTATGAATCTTGGATAAAATATTGACCTAATTAATTTTGATAAATGCAAAAACGCAAGTCCTAAATGGAATTTCGATCGATCATACGCGGCGCCAGGCCGACTGCGCGCATGTTTCTGACTTCCGTTACACTAACCAAAGACTAACAAAATATATATAAATAAAGGAAAACCTTAGCGCTGTTCTTTTTCTTCTTAAGCTGTATATATCTATCTATCTATATATATATATAAATGTATAGAAATCCAACTTGTGAAAACTTCCATTAGAGTATATCCAATCTTGAAAGCCATAGTTCAATCCTTCTGATCATCACTGTCATGGCCTCAGATGATCTCTCCGTAATCCTCCCTCGCGTTCTCATCGTCTCTAGACGTAGCGTTCGCAAAAACAAGTTCGTCGATTTTGTGGGTACGTACGTCCTCTTTCACATCAATGTTTCTTGTATATATACTCAAGTTTCAGTACAACCGTCATATATATATATATGTATATTCTTCATTTCTTTTCTCCTCTTTAATAATACGGCGAAATTTTGAAATATTATTGTTACTTTTTTTATTTATAAAAATACGCTAAAATTGAACATGTAATAATTCTCAGGTGAGTATCATCTCGATCTTATAGTAGGCCATGGTGCAGTACCGGTCATTGTTCCCCGTGTTCATGGGGTTCATATGTTATTAGATAGCTTTGAGCCCATCCATGGCGTTCTTCTTTGTGAAGGAGAGGACATTGATCCATCTCTATATGAAGAAGAAGCCTCTGGCCTTTCGCCAGAAGAATTAGAAGAAATCAGGGGGCTTCATTCCAGTGATACCGCCATTGATAAAGAGAAGGATACGATCGAGTTGAGGCTCGCAAAGCTTTGCCTAGAAAGAAACATACCCTACTTGGGAATCTGCAGGGGTTCACAGGTATTAAATGTTGCATGTGGGGGTTCCCTTTACCAAGACATAGAGAAAGAAGTATCATGCAAGTGCCCAGATGATCAGAGAGTCAAGCACATTGATTATGACAATTATGATGGGCATAGGCATGTGGTTAAGGTGGTGGAGAATACCCCCTTGCATCATTGGTTCAAGGATTCTTTGGAGGAAGAAGGGAAAATGGGGATTTGGGTGAATAGCTATCATCACCAAGGGGTTAAGAGATTGGCTCAGAGATTTGTTCCAATGGCATTTGCACCCGACGGTTTGATTGAAGGGTTTTATGATGCGGATGCTTATAATCCAGATGAGGGTAAATTCATTATGGGACTCCAATTTCATCCAGAGAGAATGAGGCAGACGGACTCTGACGAATTTGATTATCCAGGATGTCCATTTGCTTATCAGGTTTCAAGATTGTGATTTCATATATATGATCTCTCATCTTATAAGATATATGCAGCAGATCTGATGAAATTACTGTTTGGTTTATCCATTTCTTAATATATTAATTTACTGTTGATATGGGAAATCATTTGGCAGGAATTTGTGAAGGCAGTTATTGCTTATCAGAAGAAACTTAATGGCACAACATCAGTGCCAAAACCCATAAAGCTCGATCAAGAAATGGAGAATAAAAGAAAAGTTATCGTGCGGAGTTTCTCACTCGCGAAAAATATCTACGCAACTGGCCGTGGGATGCGTCCCTGGAAAGAATCTGAACTCGAAGCTGGAGCAGACTTTCTTGAGGTACTATTAATGTACCGAAGTACAGATCAAAGAATCCAGCTTTGACATATATTTCAAACAATTCTTTTTGTGGGTTTCCTCATTATAACAAATACAGGCATGATTCGATGTTTTTGTGTTGTTTCCGATTGTGTTTGTTATTTGTTTTGATCATCTTGAGTTGCAGTCGAACACAGCGCTGAGCCTGCAGCAAGAAAATAGGCTGAAGCAGATGGGTGCAACAGTGAGGAATGCGGGTTCCTACATAGAGAGATTGAAGTTGAACGCGGAGAAAGAAAGGTTAGCAAGGCTCGTGATGGGAAAAATGACAGTAGAACAGTTGTCTGATCTCATGTCTTTCTACCACATGTTGGGGCAGATATGTTCAGAAGTGTTGGAAAAAAAGCTAAGTGGCATTGTCAATGACCTTGGTTCTTGAAAGGATGATCCAGTGGACCAGTACTCCTTTGAAGGACTCACATGATTCTTGGTTTACGGACTTCGTGTATCTCTCTCTCATCTATTTCTTTCTGCAAGAGAATAAGATGCTAATTTATTTTTATTTTTCTTTTCTTTTCCTTCCCTCCAAGAATTTGAATCAAAACCACCAACATAATTTCTGAACAATTTTCACGAGTAAATTTGTTTCGTGATTGTAATTTATGTTGTCTATTTCCACCACTCATAAAAGACCAACAATATCAAATAATAAATTATTGTACTACGTGCGGCAGTTATGATGAAGAGTACGTAAAAATGGAAAAAGCAAGAAAAATATATAGATTTAATGTGGTTCGACAATATGTCTACATCTATAAAAGTGAGGATTGAATTTTCACTAACTGTCAAAAATAAAATTACATCATATGTATTATACTAACCCTAACCGTAAAGAGGTATTAGAAAATTACGCTCCATTCTACTTGGTATGCTACGCTCCCTCACTCCACTTCTGGCATCAACCTACTTTCTCTTGTATACGTGTGATACTCGATATGAGTCACATACTGCAACATAAACCATAATATATTTACAGAACAACCACCTAGACATTCTCTGCAACATAAACCATAATATATTTACGGAAACAACCACCTAGACATTCTCTAACTTTTCCAAATGAAACAGTGTATACATCATATGGGTTTCATCCATTTTAGGAGATGGGAGTTTAAGGTCCGATTTGGATATACATAACCATCTTATGTCATCATTATAACTTTTTCAAATTCTCACATAAAATATAATAAAAAATTTAATTTTTTCAAATCTAAAAAAAAAAATTATATTATAATAATATTTTACTCAACTTTTAACAAAACATCTCATCTCATCTGAACTGACTAAACAAACGAGACATTTTGCTGGTAAAAGCTTTCACATGTAAACTTAGGCAGGTTTGGGGCATAAGACAAAATACAAAATTCTCATTTCATCTCATCATTACATATTTTTCAAATATTCATACAAAATATAATAAACAATTCAACTTTTTCAGATCCCAATACACATTTTTCAAAGCCCAAAACAATAATAATATTAAAACATATCATTTTAAACTTCAAAACAAAATACAAAATTCTTATCTCAATCTCCAAACCTACCTTAGTAGAGTTGTTACGTTAACAGTCTGGATAGAGCAGCTATGAACAATCACACGATTACATGGTCAATGTTTTTAAGGCATGTTTCTACATGCGATATTCCACCAAAGCATTAAAGAATTGGAATATACATATATATGTGCGTGTCTAGGTGAGTTATTTTTAAACTCCTTGTTAGACGAAAAGAAGCTTCATTGCGACTGTCTCTGCTTGTCGTTAGATTCTGCTGATTCAACTGTCTTTCCATGCTTCTTCTCATACTCCTGCTTCAGTTCCTCCAAACGCTTAGATACCTAATCATCATAAAAAAAATGTACTTACACCAAGTAATCGGAAAAAGAGTGATGAATGAAAATCCAAGGACCTCAAACAAAGCATTTCAAGCACGAGAAAAGGACTAAATGGAGACGACCAGAGTCCACAGGCACTTGCAAAACCAACACCATTTAAAGGTGGATGAGAGAGAGAGAGGACCTTGATTGAGTAGGCCATTGGTAATAATGTGTCTGGATCCATTGCATCCTCGGGGAAGTTACGCAAAGCATGTATGAGTTTCTCGAAAGGTAATTTTGTCTAATAAAAAAAACATGGCAAGCAGGCATTAGACTATTAGGTCAAATCTTAAGCAGACAAAAGATCTTCTGATACTCACCAAATCATCAGCGCAATACTTTAATAGGGCCAAACCAACCTTAAAAACAATTTTAACACCCTGAAAAATATAAATAATAGATATATATATCAAGTTCCAAACACAATAAAAATGTTTGTAAGGAAAGACATAATGTTACCAGTCACTAACCTCATAGAGAAAGACATCCCAAACTCGAAGAGCCAAGTGGAATGGAAAAGAGTATGAGAAAACTGTAATGAACCACTGACTTGCATACATGCTAGGGTTTATCATCTCTTGGGAAAAATGCTCCCCCAGCTTTGGCAAATGCTCTCTCACCAAGTGATCAAACTGAAAAAGATACTGCTGTACCAGAGGTAGCCCTGCCTATAAACAAACAATATCACAAGAGATTTAAGAGAATCAAGTATATATTTCACACTGCTGTCAAATCAAAATAGAAGCGACTTTGGCTTTGATAATGAAAAATAGACAATTCAACAGCCCTTTAGTGTATGAATATTTATACGAAATCATAACCTTCATCTTCAAGTGAGATTAGCATCATCCCAAAATATTTGTGGACGAAAAAATACTTCAAATTATGATTTAGGATGGCTAAGAGTAAAACATGTGGACCTCGCCCCCCAACAACCTCCCTCCCATTTTGCCTACTTATGCCATCTATGCCTGAAGTCAACATCTACTACTTCTCAGAAAGTTATGGTTTAGTCTTTTTTGATAAGTTGTTAAGTTTAATTAACAGACAAAAATGCTTAGAACAGTATTAGTATGCTCTGGGAAAAAATATAATTTTTTGGATTATTACTAGAGACTACCCTTTCTTCTGGCCAGCATATGACAAAGTATTAGAAGATATGACTCGAAAGATACCATTTAAACTTATCTTAGAAAATTAATCTGTAGCAGCTTCAACGTGATTCAACAAGCCACTCTTGAGCCTAATTTGTTATGGTATAACGTGGGGTATAATTACACAAGCTAGCATTGAGCAAAAATTTCTATTCAAGTTCATCGTTTTTCCTAAATTATAGCCGCTTCTTTTTGCACTATTGAAAGAAATTTGAAAAACAAGAACAAGTTCAATTATATAGATTGAAATCCCGACTGACCTAGCAGCCGGCCTAAAGTCATTCTTATAACCTTGCATTTTTTAGCCGACATGCTAAGCTGGCTACACCTCTAAGATGAGAAAAAGGATGTATTTACAGTGAGAAAGCTTACCAGATATAATCCTTCCATTGGGGCATGGACAGCTCCTTTCAGTAATGCAACCAATAACCAGAAAGCATCCTCTTCACTCATATACAGAAGCAAGAGACCAGCTAAAAAACCCATTCCCTGCATTTCAGATCTATCATTTAGTATCATAGATTTATAGACACAGTAAATAGAATAGCAATTACAGCATCCAAGAGTCAAACCTGAACATATCCAACATCTCTGTCAAAGACAGAGTATGCCTTCAAAACATTGTAAAGTGACCTTTGACCAGGTCCATGTCTCTGCTGGAAGAAAACATGTGAGGGAAACGTACGAGAAATGTCTCGTATTATGTCTAGTTCTGAAGCTGACGTCTCATATATTACTAGTTGCTGCATGAACATAAAATCCCATCAGCATAACACAAATAGATGTGCAAGTGTCTGTGGCATGGAAGAACGGCATTAAATGAAAATGAACCCAAAATATTTCAAGAATCAACCAAAGCCAAGAATATCGATTCATTTAGGGAGGAAAACAGACTGGACTCTGTTAAGATGCTGAACAGGATAAGAGCAGTGCTAGTTATTTGAAATTAAAGAAGGAAGAATTAATTAACTCGAAACACTCGTGCCTGGCAAGATAAAAACACGACATTAGCAGAATGACATGTGATTTTTACCCAAAACTTCCACATTATCGTGGTGTATAGCACTGTATGGATGCCAAGTTAACATTATCATTTAACAGCAAAGTTTTTTTTATAAGTACAATTAAAGTTTTATTAATAAAAAGAAGGCAGTTATCCAGACACAGTTTGATAATTACTCTTTACCTAACACAATTTGATAATTAACCCAGGCTGGCCAACATTAGCTTAGCTCAGGCAAAGATTACTGGATTTGAGTCGGAACCCTTTGGTGAGATTAGAAAATAAAACAGTATGGACTTGCTAAGTTAACAGCACAAAGCTAATGTCCACAATCCACCTAGAGCATCAAATTTGATACTGGAAAACAATCTTCCGAGTATATAACACAAACCAGGTCAAAATGGCCAGCCATATGATCAAATATATGCAAAGCATAAGATAACCTGAAATTCTGAGTCACCAAAACTAAGAACCATGCTCAACTTCCCTAACTAAAGCGAAAGCTCTGTTACCAGATTATTTATCGCTTGACGTCAAACAAACCTCCGCATTTCCCGGGCACTTTAATTGCACCACAGAAACCAAGCTCCAGAACCTCAACCAACTACCATCTTTTTCCACAATAGTTGCATTCTTCCAACCAAGCCCCACTTTGGTAGTGCAAAAGGCTTGACCAAAACATACCTAACGATCAGTCAGACACTCATTTTCAAGTAGAATTCATTCAAGAGTTACTTATCAAGAAAAATTCACCCAAGAGGTGTTCCTGAGCCAACATGGCATAAATGTCGCCCTAGGCTTCTCACCAGTCTCATTCCACTTTTCACTGCATCATGGATGCAGATTCAATACTCAATAGTCATCGTTTCACATACTAAGTACATTTCTCTTTGCCGTGCAAGCAACCTTAGCTGTGAATGGATGATTAAATAAGAAATCATTTTGATGGCTGCAGTAGGATCATGAGCTTCAGTTTAAATATATAAAAAAAAAATTTAGATATGCAGGGAAATATGATGCAAACCTGCAACAGTTAATATGGCTAATCTGGAATAGAACAATTGTGGTGAATTAATCTATGCCTTGGTCCTTCTCATTTGTAGTAATATGCAGCTAAATAAGGTGGGAAAGGCTGCAAGCCATTAAAGCAAATGGACCTCGGCAAGTACCAGCATGTTCTTCTAGGAAGGGACGTCATTTAAACCCTAAACTTTAGGCTACTGCCAGTAGCATCACCTTTGCTTGCAATTATCACAAGGCTGTCTGAAAAAAAGCAGCCTAGTTCAAAGCAAATATAAAATATGCAGCAGTTCCATCTCACCAATTAAGAGGCGTGATATTTTCATCATTCAAGGTTTTTATAAGAGAAAGATAAATGAAAAAAGGTGAATTACCATGTGCCACCAAAACAATCAACACAGGTCAAACTGTAAATCAACTCGAAATCTAAATCCACATATCATTCATGTTATTCTACAAAAATCTAAAAGTCTAATCCCAACTAGCCCATACGATGAGAAGTGAAATATTGTTGAAAAAAATTGTTGTGAATTAGCAAAGAGGGTGAAATTCATTTTCCATTGATCATTAAAGAATCAAACACAAACTCATGCAGTCCACAGAGACATATCAGGCAATGGCAATGGTTAAATGGATATATCTTCCACTTATCAAGTACGAAAAAAATTTCAAGGCTACTTATCAGGACAAGGAAAGGCATACCTCATAAACCCCAGGGTTCATCAGCAAAAGGTCCCGACTTCCAGAGATCAACTGCCAAACAAGTCCTCTTAAACAATCAGGGATTCCTTTCCGTATACGCCTTCTGACAACATGGGGTTTTCTCCTGCCGTAATGCTTCCAATCACTCCCTCCAACCCCAATCATTTTCCTCCATTTTCTAACCCTTCCTTCCTCCCTTAAAGGAATCAATGTCCATGTAAATGAACAAGATGAATGTGTAATCATGCATAATCATTCAGCAGAAAAGTTTTATATGATTCAGTAAAAGAATAGCATACCTCTCGTATTCATGAGCAGACCTGCCTCTATTTAAACCATCAGGAGAGCTATTAGGTTCCTGCTTTACAAACCCAAATCTGTCCAATGGTCTTGGTGAAGGAATGGGACCTGGTTCATAGTCATCTATTCTTTTCTTTTCCATTCCGCTACCTCAAACAAGCTCTCACACGGCTAAAGGGTAAAGAAATACATCTGTTTTCTTCAACATGATAATCTGTTGACTAATTTCAGTTCACAACCTCAAGTGACATCTTTTTTTTTTTAATAAGTATCCTCCATCGAAATCTGAAAGAGCTGAAAAATAAAAGATATGGTAATCAGTGAATCTAAAGGTACAACAGCACTTGACAGTTAAATATAGTCATTATGTTAAAAGCTCATCAATGACAAGTATTCCCAAAATCAGTTAAATACCAGATTAGCAGAATATGCGCGAGCACATCAACGAATATGAAGACAAGCTATAGATGTTAAGATTGATAATCGCAATATATGGTAAATTACAAAATCCATGACAGAGTAATCCCCAAGCAGAACAGCTACCTACAACTATAAAATCACTGTCCAACTATCATTGAATCAATATTGCCGGAAAGGGAAGTAATTTCCAAGAAACAAAGAAGATACAAGGAGTAAATATCAATGCCCGTGAAAGATGCTATGGCCACGCTGCTAGAATACAACATAAAGAACAATAAAGAATAAAAAATACAGCAGAACAATGTTCTTGGTTTATTCCTTAACATGTAAACCAAGCAAACAAGTTCAACAATATGCAATTTAACCCTAATTATGTGTCCGAAACCCCAATAAAAATATAAGAATTGAAAACTTGCCAAATTCCGAATGCCGCATAAGACTTAACTCTGCAAATCTCAACTTAAACTAAAAACAGGAGAGAGAGGACAGAAACGGCAAGGATATTTGAAAATACCAATGAGGAAATGGAAACCCATTAGTGTTTTGCATAAACGTCAAATGAGCACAAAATTTCAAATATCTCAACATATTCATAGAATAAGATCAAAGGCAGACGCGGGATATGAGAAAACCAACCTAGGTTTCGGAAAGTTATGAGTGGGAGTGATGAGAGGCTTTCTCTTTCTTCTTCAAGTGTATACAGCCAATTGTTTCGCATGTGTGCCGATATGATAATTCAGCGAAGAAAAAAGCTGGAAATCCAATCTAATCTAGTCTACTCGATTATATTTTCAACGAATGGCGAAATGCTTTTTTCGCTGAAATACCAAATGGAGCTCTACGCGTGCGTAACGCGTTAGCGTAACAATCGTGCATGACTGGTCGGAATCGTCGGATGATAGCGACGAATTAAGGAAAATGACTTTAAGCCCCCGTTGGCAGGTCGAGTTGAGTCGAGCGATTTATAAATAGAAGTGAATTGGAATAGTAGATAAATTTTATAAAATTTATTTAAGATAAATTTATATATATTTAGATATTGAGTAATGATATATACTACATTCTTATCTTATTTTAATCATATTAAGTAATATGTGATATATTCATCACCGTTAGATAATAAAGAAATATGTAATAAATAATTATTTAATAATGATAAATGTGTCACATCTTACTAAGTGAGATGAAAATAAGATGGTAGTATTGTGTATATAATTTCTTTTAGATGTTAAGATGAGTTTATAGGTATTTATAAAAAATTGAAAAATATTTTAGATCTCGTGTGAAAAAAGATGTTGAATTAAAAAAAATTATGAATTACATATATAAAGAGATTTTGAATTGAAATGAAATAAATGATTTGAAAATTAAATATTTAGATGTTAAATTTAATTTAAAATTAAATTCAGTTAATTTCATTTCAATCTAAATTTCAAACGTGTCCTAAAAATACAAATTGTTGAGCTTTCGGTTTTGGCCGGAGCAACTGCGACGACCGTAGAGGCAATGCTGTTGAGGATGGAACTGAACAAGGACATTCCACGTGTAAATCGAATATGGTTTTGTGAACGTAAATAAAATTTGAGCAACGCTAAAAATTTGTACCTAATATGTGTCCCAAAAAATATATTTTATCTTTTTATTTATCTTTTCTTTTTTTTATATATTTTTTTAATCATCATAAATATTTTTAAAAAAAATAAAAAAATTCACAATATTATTAAAAAATATTTTCTTAATTACTAAATAAAAATAAATAAAAATTTTTGAAATATACTTTCGAGATCTTTAACATTTTTTATAAAACTTAAATAAGAAAATATTATTTTCGAATAAATCTTTTAAAAAAATATATTAAAAATATATATTAAAATCGGTCCAAATTTCCCACACCGCACGAATTCAATTTGGACGTCACGTCACAGTTCCCAACAGCCAAGATGAAAACCCTCGCCCGACCTTCCTCTGCTCGTGCTCCTATCCCTGCGAAAGAAAAAATCTTCGCCCCCGCCTTCCTCAAGCCATGCTTCTCTCTCTATGAAACCCAACTTGTGTTTCCCGCGGAAAGAGATGGATAGGAAAATGGAAATTTGGAAAACAAAAATGATAAATACATATCATTTTTTACGAGACATTATATAATTATGTTTAAAATAAATGATATTTTAATAAAATATTTTATAAAATTTGTTATTTTAATGGGTGTGATCACCAAACGGTGTACCCCTTAGAATTATATTCTTTAACATGGTGATGGTTCTCGTGAGGGATGATATTAAAGGAAGTGTTAAAAGAAGTGTCAAGAGACACAACCTTTTGATTTAGTCAAAAGGTTGTGTCACTTCTTAAGGTTGTGACTTTTGGGTTACTATTGATTTATCAATGGTTGTGCCTTTTCACAATAAGATGTGTCACTCCTTAAGGTTGTGACCTTTGGCAATGGATGTGTCATTTACCAACCGGTGCATGATGGCCTATAAATAGGGATCATTGGTGCACAAATAAATACACTCAATTTTCTTTGTTCATCACTAACTTGTGAGACAAATACCCTCACGGGAGTGTCACCATATCATTATAATTTCCGCTTCTTTTTATTATTTAATTCTCTACAAAATTAACATCACTTTATAAAAATACTTTTATTTTAAAATATGTATTGTGAAATATATTGTAAAATATATTGTATGTATCATCACTCTACGGAAAAATGGCACAAGAAACAAAATCTATCTGTAAGGAGGAGTGCGGTGTACGGATTGATATGTAGCACTACTTACAAAAAAATATAGTATGATTTATATAAAGAATTTTAATTATAAATTAAAACGAATATAATATGTAAATTTCTTTTAAATAAGATTTGTATATAAACCAAAACCTCTCAAATTTTAAATTATTAAATAATACACACTCTTATAAAAATCCACTCATTGGGATATTATTGGTCGATAAACTCATATAGATTTGATTGGACTCGTTAGCTCGTTGGTTTATGTTATTACTATACATTACTAGCATATAAGAACAACTTATGTGTATTAGAAAAGATCAAATATGCACTTATAAATTATATCAGAATGTATATGTTTGTGAATAGAATTTACTGCATGAGAATGATAATTTAAATTATAATTTTGACTTTTTTTTTTTCAGATATGGGTCGAAATATATTTTGGACTTTCTTTATAAACATTATAAATGGTGCAAGAGTCATGTTCCAACTAGAAAGTGTAAACTCATATCATCTCATTATTACAATTTTTTAAAATTTCAATATAAAATATAATAAACAATTCAATTTTTTTAAATCTCAAAATAATAATAATATTAAAAAATAATATTCTAAGAATATTTTTTCATCTCAACTCAACTCACTTCAACAATCAAACTCATCCTAAGACTGAGTCGTGTCACATATGATAATGTTTTTAAAGAAGAGATATTGAAATACTAAAATGATAAAATGATAAATACTTCAGTCATAGGGATTTCATAAAAGTAAACTCACAAACTAACGTAACTTGATATGATACATTAAATTATAAAATTACTTTTATTATAAAATAAATATGACGTATTATATAAAACTATATCAGTTTATGAACTTACTTTTGTAAAATTTCTTTATAGTTATAACCGTGGTCTTAGATTTTGTTCCTTTCTGGTCGAAATGGTTGAACTTTTCTATTCTGATATGGTACCTTACCTAATATACTATACATGCTAATTCTGTTTCGTTCTAAATTTCGGCTGGAATTTTATTCTAATCTACATTCTGTTCCATATTGTTTTAATGAAAATTTTATAATTTTATTGAGTTTGGATGATATTTTTTGTAGATTTTAAATATATATATATATATATACAGCATTCATGTGATTTTAATTTAAAATTCATTTATATCATTTTAATTTTTTTATAACTTAAATATATCTACTCATTCTCAATTTTTAAAATCTCATAATTTTTAATAATTTATCTGTTGATTATTAGAACGGAATTTAAAACATTGTAGCACTTCTCTACTGAAAAGACATTGCCCTTTATAACAAATTTTAAAAAAACTATAATTTTAACTACGATTTTTTTTTTTTTAAACTTTATAACTATAGTATTTCTCTACTGAAAAATCATCGATCTTTATAATGAAATTTTAAAAAATCATCGACCTTTTTTAAAGAAAATATGACTGAGACGTAATTTGGGCTATAGGTTGGGATCGTTATATCTTATTTCTTAAGAAAGAATTCGACTATTATTGTAGGAAGTGTCTTTCTCCACGAAACCGTGTAAACGACGTCGTCAGGGTGGGTGGTAGGGGAAACGGTCAGTGCAAAACGCGAATTGTAGGTGTACGTAAGTATAGCAGATCCTGGAAGATTGGCTGTTTGGATTTAGACGATAAAATGAGTTGAAATGATTTTTAAATAATAATAAAATTTATGAGTTACAATTTATAAATAATAGTGATTTGTTTAGATTTAGAGATAAAATGAGATGATTTAAAATTATTTATAAATAATAGTGAGATTTAAAAGTTAAAATTTATAAATAATAGTGATTTATTTAAATTTAAAGATGAAATAATATGAATTGAAATGATTTATAAATAATAATAAAATTTATGAATTAAAATTTATGAAATAATAATAGATAGCAGATAATTCCGGCTCCAAGTCTAGGTTGCGGGGCTACACACGTTCACCAACCAAAGGCTCCGCACCTACTTTGGTATTTATTACTTGAAAATAATAAAAATTAAAAATAATATGAAATATAGAGTGATAAGAAATTGTGAAGATTTTTTGTTATTACTCGCGGCATACTGGATGCGAAACTTGCTTCTATGTAAAGTCATGCTTTTCATCATTCTTTGTTCTTTCCAGAAATAATTTATTCAAAATAATTTCATAAATTAATCCAATTTAATATAATTTATTAAATTATTTTTATTATAAAATAAATTTATTAAATAATATAAATTTATAAATTTATTTTTATATGATATATTTATATATTCTCTTTCGATCTTGCAGTCGTCACATTTATTGTATTCAATTTTGTACCGTACTAATTGGTATGACTGATATTTGTCGTACCGGCAGTTGGGCCGGTACAGATACCATATACGTTTGTTTTGTATCGGCCAAAATACCTGCCGGTACCGATCGTATAGGTCTCAATTACGGCTTTTAATTTTTTTTTTTTATTTTTTCAAGCTATAAGCTTATTTTTTAACCTCAAATTCAAATTAGACTATTTATAATTTATATATATATATGTATTTATATATTATTTATTCGTATATAGACTATTATTTTGAAATATAATTTATATATATTTATATTTATATATATAATTTATTTATATATTGACTATCTCGAAACAATATACGAAATGATATCGATATCAAAATATTTCGTTCTTATGTCTTGACCAGTATAACTTCCAGTACGGTATTCAATATACTGCAGTCATACCTCCCAAACCTTTTTGTTTGAAATCATAAGTAATTTCAATTCTCTCTTTTAAAGATTCCAAATAAAAGATAAGTACGGAATAATACTATATACATGCAAGATTTGTAAAAAGAAAGAAAACACCCACAACGTAAAAGTTATGTTTTTTAGGTGGGACTAACTTGGTTATACATCTTGGACATGTACAAATCAGTTTCCCTATGTACATATTGAACTTCTAATGTTATTTTAAAAATTGATTCGAATAATAATGAATGTTATAAGACAAATTTCACGTGTTTATTTCTTTTATACTCAATATTATTTTTGCAAGACTTTGAGAATATTTTTCATTTTAATCTGGAAATTATTTCTTTCACTTTAATGCCTCTATATTATTAGAATGGTCACGCCCATATATATGATTTATATTCAAAAATTCAACTTTCAAGTCAGTGTGTAGTGTACATCTAATAAAGTACTTAATGACATAATTTGATTCGAAATTAAGATAAATGTTAAAACTGAAATCTTAAAATATTACCATTTAAGTGATGTGATCGTGTGCTCAATACATGTCTGGCTTGGAAATAGAATAAAACCTGGTTTGGTTTCACAAACATTTCAAACCATTTCATTTTATCTTAACATCCAAACATCATTCAAACATAAACATTTTTTAATTTTTAATTTTTTCATCTAATCATTACAATTTTCTCAAACTTTCAAACAAAACATAAAAAATAATTCAATTTTTTCAAATCTAAAAAAATATATATATTAAAAAATTATATTATTACCCTATTTTAACTTATAATTTTCTTATTAAACTTTTTTATGTATTATTTTTCAAAATTCTATAAAAGTCTTAACTCAAATCATTTCACTACTATTTACAAATTATTTTACTATTATTTATAAATTATCTCATTATTATTTACAGATTTTTCATCTCATCTACATAACCAAACAAGACCTAATAACTCATTTATATTATTAACTTTAGTAATAGTTACTTAAGTTTGACAAGTCTTTATTGCTAAAGCCCTCTAAAATAAACTTTTTAATACCAATTAATGGATGAAGTAAAATGCATTTATGCTAATTCGCGAGTCTTCCTTAGCTTACTGATCACACGTACTAACATCCCATAGTAATAACTCGCACGACGAAAATCGGTTGGGCGTTGAAATCAATGAACTTCTAAGTCAGCACATACATCCCTTGCCTCATAGCTATCATTTTCCTAAATTATTGTTCCCCCACTGATGCTCGATCGGTGGTTACCCATCTCTGTTTCTTGTATTCGACCTCTACTCATAAATCCTACTCTTCTACCAACCTTTTTCTCTCAGAAAATGGATCCCAGGTGGCTTCTCTCGTCGTCTTCTTCCCTTGTTTCTTTATTTTTCTTATTCATGGTTTTGGCCATGATTCCTCAATCTCTATGCTACGAAGATTTCTTCTGGAGCTGCCGCGACTCGCTGTTCAGCTGCGGAAACATGATCAACAATATTGGTTTTCCTTTCTGGGGAGAGAATCGACCCAATGGTTGTGGATATCCAGGATTGAAGCTCAACTGCGAGAGAAGCGTTGCCACCATAGAGATCATGAACGTGACGTACCGAGTGCTCGATGTCAATCCCAACACCCAGACAATCAAAATCTCGAGAGAGGACTACCTGACTGGGATTTGTTCCCCAGAATACGTGAATTCCACACTCGACCATACACTTTTCGATTTTAGCCTCTTTTACCAGAATCTGACGCTATTCTATGGCTGCACTTCTTCTTCCATTTTACCTGTCCCTGGAGTATTCACTTGTCATGTAAATGGGGATGTGCAGATGGAGTTGGTAGTTGGATTGCCTAATAATAACAAGTGCAATCAAAGTGTTGTTATCCCCGTCAGTACTCTGAGTACTCTGGGAAACTTGATGGGTATAGGAACTAAGTCGAAATTGGAAGAGATCATTAGAGAGGGATTTGAGGTGAAATGGAAGGTGGATAGTGCTAAGTGCAGTGACTGCGTGGGATTGAAGGGAGCTTGTGGTTATGACCTCAAGTTGAATCAACCAACTTGCTATTATTCACCAGTTAAACCAGGTACGCCCCCCGTCCCAGCACTTTAAACTAATTAATTAATTTAGGAAAAAAGTTAATTATTTGCACCAAATGAACATGAGTTATAAGATAGATATTTGTTTTGAACGGCAATACACTCTACATATATCACATTCACTGGGTATGCATTCTTAGTCCTGAACAATCCTGTTTGGATTTAGAGATAGTTTTATCTCATCTTATTATTATAATTTTTTTAAATTATCACACAAAATATAATAAATAATATAATTTTTTTAAATCTTAAAATAATAATAATATTAAAAAATAATAATAATATTTTATTCAATTCATTTAAAATCATCTCAACTCACTTTATATCCAAATGAGCCCCGTTTTGACATTTTGGATTCCAGGTGGGTCCAAGAAGACATCATGATCACGTTAACAATATTAATGCTGAGGAAATTAATGGCTGGACCCGGAATTCTCTCCGCGTGGGATTAAGATCATGTCCAAACTCTGCGTAAAATATGACTCGCTTTATATGTTTATCTCTCTTGTTTGATAGTCTCGACTCCGATCAAGAAATTAAGTAGATTTTGATCTTATGTGATGGAATTCGTTTTCATCGATATTATATATATTGATCTTATAACATATAATATAATATATATATATAATATAAACGTGCAACGGGACAAGTACTATATATATGTCCAACATGAAGACGCGCTTGTTTGAAACTATATATATTTATATGATCAATAGTAATATTGATCCACGTTTATTATATTATATAATGTTACTTTATAAGGACTTTTGGGTCGTTACTCCTTCCTATATATGTTGACGAGTAGGATACATTAATCTTCTATATACGGCAAGCAAAATGCAAAAATTATATATATCGTAGTGATATCGGTACATATAGCAGTGATATTGGACTTCATGACGCGTAGAGGCCCGGCCAGTATAGAAATTTGTGGTTCAAGGGGGGAAAATAAATAAAAATTCAGCACCACGAGTTTGATCAGTAGCTGATCTATATGCTTGAATTGGAAACTCGATTGAGCCACGGAGCAGACACGAGTTCATCGACGACCTTCCATCTAAAAGTAGGAACCAAGTTGCCTTTGGCATCCATGCATGCATCCTTCAAGTTTTTCATGCCTAGCTAATTAATTAGCTTGGTTAGTTTTACTTTCAAGACCTTAACTGTTGTTCCTCAAATTCTTATATATTTCCCCAACCCCAAGACTACATTTTTTTCTTCTTTTTAAAATTCTGTCTGGCCTCTAGATCATTATGTATTTCTTGATCTCCCTATCTTCCAGCTTATTCTTTTCTCGGAAAACATAATCAAGATGATCATATTTTTATCCTCCTAGCTAGACCTAGCCAGCTAGAAATAGAAGTACTGATCATTGCAGATTTCCACTCGGATTAACTCATAATTAGGGAGATATTTAAAAAATCTGGGATAATAAGACTTCTAGTTTGGATAGTAGAGTATTCTCATAATATTTTATTATTATTTATTATTTTATTATTAATTATTATTATTATATATTATTATTATTTAATATTATATTATTATTTTTATATTACTATTCACAGAATATTTAAGATCAACTCATTATCTAAACACAATTTTAAAATGGGAGCGTCAAAAAATCACTTCTTCTACGTACCTTTATGACTTTGATATTTTTTATTATTTTAAATTATGTAAAAAAAACTTGAGTTGGGGTCATGATCATTAATTTGTTTAATTTGTTTATGGGGGCGGCTGTGATCTGCTGCTATGTCTGACTCGGTAAATGAGTTTAAAATGTTTACAGAACTTCCTAGCTAGTCATGTTAACTTAATAAGTACTATATAAATAAATAAAATCTCTAGAAGATCAAGATTTCTTGCAGGGGAATGCTTATAATATTCATGCACTATCTCACCTAATTTGTGGATTGACTAGATCGAGCTGCTAATATTCCAATAGAAGCATCTCTTTTGAAAATTTCAACCTCCCATGAATTCATTTCGTCAAAGGCCACCAGTTTCCTTATGATGCCTGATAGGAATTGGAAAGCCACACATCCCCACCTCGTCAATTCCTTTTCTATACGCTTGCTTCCAATCTCTCTCGATCTTCTCTCTCTCTCTCTCTCTCTCTCTCAAAATGCATAACCATCTCTTCCCAGCTCCGGCCACTTTCTTATTCATCATAATAGCAATAACCTTAGTCCAATTTCCAGTACTACCATCTGTGCACGCTGTTGATGATGATCAGCAGTACCTCAACTGCAGCGAAACCTTTGCATGTGCGGGTATTTCGGACATCGGTTATCCTTTCTGGGGATCAAATCGGCCTGAATATTGTGGGTACCCGGGTTTCCAGTTGAACTGCAGCGGCGATCTCCCGCTGCTTAATGTCACGAACATGTATTACCGAGTCCTTAACATCGATGACGCGGCGCGGAGTCTCAAGGTTGCTAGACTGGATTACTGGAACACGACTTGTCCTGCTACTTACGCTAATACAAGCATAGATAGCAGTACCCTCTTTTATCATAGTTCAGCTACTACCAACCTGACGCTCTACTACCGGTGCCTTGATACTTCAGTACCTCTTCTTCCAACTCAGACGGCGGACGGTTTTTCGTTTAATTGCGCCGGAGACGCTAACGGCTTTACCAATTGCTATTCGAGCAACTCCTTGTTTGCAAGCACGTTATTGGGGGTGTGCCAGTACAACGTTAAAGTTCCAGTAGTAACCGAAGCTGCAGGCACTTTAACTACTGAAGATGCACTGAAGGAAGCTATTGATGGTGGGTTCACGGTGGAGTGGAATGCAAATAACAGCATGTGCGATAGATGTGTTGGGTCCGGTGGGCGGTGTGGGTTCAACACCAGCACGAATGCTTTCGCTTGCCACTGTAAAACTGGGTCTTTTCCATCAACGTGTGATGAAATATCAGATGGTAAGTA
Organism: Juglans regia; assembly: GCF_001411555.2. Taxonomy (NCBI): domain Eukaryota; kingdom Viridiplantae; phylum Streptophyta; class Magnoliopsida; order Fagales; family Juglandaceae; genus Juglans; species Juglans regia. Next base: position 3,576,645 of record NC_049910.1, on the reverse strand, counting down.
TCCATTTCGCTGGTTAATTTATTTCATTTTAATATTGCCTATATATATATATCGTTTAGACACTGGGTTACTAATATCTTGATCGGTAGCTACCTTTACCTTTTTCATTTTTTCCTTTCTCGTACTGCTTGAATGAATAAATTAAGAAAAATTCTCAAGACCAGAGGATTAAGAAATTAAGATCAAACATTTAGGAAAAACTCCGAACTTGTTTGCTGGGCGCGGATATAGTCTTAAATCCTATATGCGAAACATCCATCATGAGCATCCGGTGACGATTATATGATGATGATGATGATTGTTTTGAGGGGAATCGGAGGGAGGCATTACTTACTTCCAGATCGAATTCCATGAGGAGAAGCTTAATTCGGAGAATTAATTGCTAATTACTTTGGTTAATTAATTTGAAGATAAATATTTATTCTGGTCAAGGATGGAGTACTGATTTCTTGGGTTAATCTTTAGCACACTGATCTTCACCTTAGACACAAACATCATCTAGCAGCAATTATCATGTGCAATTGCCTTATTATGTGGCATTTGGTGTTAGCTAGGTTTAAAATGGAATACAATTTTCAAAATCTCTAAAATTCTATTCATAATTTTTTTAACTATCATTTTTTCATTATTATGTTGCGTCGAATGACCGGAAGATATATAAAAATAAATAAATATTTTAATTATAAAAAAATTTTATAAAAATAAATTCATAAATTAACGTGATTTGATATAGTCGTATATTAGATTATAAAATTATTTTTATTATTAAGTAGATATAATGTATCATATAAAATAATCTACATCAGTTTGTGAGTTATATTTTGTATAATTTATTTATAACTGTAGTACTTTTCATATAAAAAATTAGTTATTTGTCAATTATTTAATGTGAGATGACCAATAAGGCCTGTCTTATCTTCCATTCAAACAAACCTAACCCATCATGACCGCTAAACAACTTCGTGTATCAAGTCAATTGCCCATTTTGGTGATATCTAGTTAAATGAGACTTCAACAAAAAGGTGCTAAAATTTCTCCCATTCTCATTAGAAATTAAAACCCCATCAAATTCTTCTAACTCCTATATATATATATATATATATATATTATTGGTATTCAATTCCAATATCCAAGTCCTTTAATAATTTCTTGCACCAACGACAAAGACTAGGTCCAGTTCAAAACTCCAACTTGAGTTTGTGATTTCTAAGTATCCAATGAAAAGTAAAGAAACTAAAGAAAGAGTTGGTCAACAACTTATATTCACCGCAATGGCGGATTTAGAAATATTGTTTAGCTGACGTGTCTATTTGCTATTTGCTATCATTAAGTTGACCATAAACCAGTCCATGACCATGTGAACAAGCTGATTATTACCTTTAATAGATGCTTTGAATTTTTGTATTTTGTTTACTCGTAGATATAAATTATGTAATGGGCCTTTAAATAAAATTTTTTTTTTATAAATTTTTTTTTTTTCTTCGTCAAAAGGCGGAGGCCCACGTTATTAATCGTTGAAAGATACGGATCATGGGTCATTTTTCGAAGGCTACTGGATGAACAGTCCAAGTCAACTATGGCAGCGCTGTTACTAGTCAACCTCCTCCAACCAAACTTCCTCTAATCCTATTGCCTCCACTCCAATAATGATGCCTTCTCACTTCTCCACTCCTCCGCCATGCACCCAATCACTCTCCCTCCTGTCTTCCTCCTCCTTTTCTCCGTCTTCGTCGCCACGTCCTTTCCCTCGGACAATGCCACCGCCCCCTATTTCGATTGCCCCAAGACCTTCGACTGCGGGCCCTTCAAGAACCTTTCCTACCCCTTCGGCAGCCGGGGCGAATGCGGCCATCCTGAGTTCCGACTCACTTGCGAAAACGACTTTGCGAGTTTGACCGTTGCTTCTATGAGTTACCGAGTCCTCCGTCTCAACGAGGCCGCGAAAACCATGACCCTCGCCCGCTCCGACCTCTGGAACAACACCTGCCCTCACGACTTCTTGAATTCCACTCTGAATCCCGCTGTATTCCCTTACGGTACGGACACTGAGGACCTCACCATCTACTACGGTTGCTCTAATCTGAATTCAGTGACACCTACTAATCAATTCCATTGCACGATCAATAAGAATTCTAGTAACGACGCTTATTTTCTGACCGGTCCGGTTCCAACCGATCCGATTCTGAGCATTGTTAACTGTAGCTTTGGTCTTAGAGAGAAAATCTTCAAGGCGGAAGCATTTGAGCTCACAAACAATCGGACAACGCTTATTAAGGTTTTGATGGCGGGTTTCAGTGTGAATTATGGTAAGTGTGCCGATTGTCTGGTTTCCGGTAGGCAGTGTGGATTTGATAAGGATTCAGGCCAACCCATCTGCCTTTGCGACAATCAACCCTGTCCCCCGCCACCAGGTATTCGAGCTTTTTTCTAGACAAAATTAGCGTTTTCTCTTGGGAATGATCGTTGAGATGGAAATGAATTGTCAAAATGGGTAATTTGGAACGGGCTAAGGCAGACATTTTTTATCTGTAGAAATGGCACTGGAAACATTTTAATAGCCTATCGAATTTGGATTATAGACAGTGCAATGGTTGGTGCTAATCTCTGTCTTTGTGCCTATGGATGGTTTGAGTGGTTTAGAATAAGTATTTAGACTAGTTGAATAGCCTAACACTCCCCCCTTAATTGCTGAAGGCCTTAGTGGGGTGGTCTTGATGATGGTCGCGTTCTGGTTAGATGTATTTTTGACTTCCATATATCGAAAAATCACACCAAGCTTCCAATTTCTTGTGTTATTCCTGACTATTGGAAGTCATTTCGTCTCTTATTTGAAAGCCTACGTATTACCTTCACTCTGTCACATTCTTGCTTTTTGTCTACTTAAATGCGGCCGCCCGCACCTATAAAAAGTTTCATTTTGGTGCCGCTCTAGTTCATAATCTCTGTTTAGAACAGCTTTGCAATCCTTGAGTTGTCCTGTCTCTATTGAATTTAGTGGCCCTAGTCATTAATGTGTTCCATGTATCCGTGCTTTAAACTGGATTCTGTCTTGATGGTCTCTCTCTGATTTGGAACTCAGTGGAACAATTTTGTTTTGCATTTGGTCTGTCTGATAGCCCTTAAGAGTCTTAACAGGCAAGCTGCCTCAAGCTGCACTGGGTCTTTATGTATATGCTACAGGAAGTATGGATTTTATAAAATTTATCCTTGCCGATAGGCTAAAGAATTGTTATTAAATTATGCACATATATTTCTCCTGCTGTTTGATCCCACTTCTGGATCCTATAATGAATAGGGGATCTTGCTCCTTGTTATACGAAAATTACATTTCTGACCTGACCTTCCATCTTCCATATGCTACTTAGAACTGATTTTATATATCTAAATGTGATTAGTTTTGAGATTGCAACTTGGTACAAACATAGAAAAAGATATTAAGCTTGTGCATGCAGACTTGAAGTTCCACCAATTCCCTGCTTGTGTTTGTTGATATGTGACTCCCATGCAAGACCGGTGATTAGTTTTGAGAGGGTAGAATATGTTTTGAGATTGCAGCTTGGTACAAACATAGAAAAAGATATTAAGCTTTTGCATTGCAGACTTGAAGTTCCACCAATTCCCTGCTTGTGTTTGTTGATACATGTGTCCCATGCAAGACAGGTTATATGGTATATTTATATGTATACAAGTGCACACATAATTCTAGTATAGCAGAGTTCTGAGATTTTTAGTCGATGCACGCCCCCCACTAAATATCTATAATGACCTTATTACGAGCTTAATAGAAAAAGAGTTATTTTAACAATTTTACATGAAATGGACCATTCTCCAAAGAACAGTACTGTAGATGAGAGCGGTAATGGAACATGCCTATCTAGTTGTGATCTATTTTGTCCACATCTATTTGTGACCTATTCTGGCCGGTTTTAGATACTATTTCAAACTTCTATCGAAACCTTCTATTACCAAATTTGTATAAAGTATGAATACCAATATTCATAATTTTTGGCATATATGAAAAAGAGATTATTTGCTAGTTTTCTTTTAATTAATTGTTACCTTGTTGTTCTCGATTTGTCACTTGGTTCTTTTCCCCCCTAGACAACTGTTTCCCATTGCTGGATTACTTAAGTTTATGCTACATCATGGCTGTTTGGGCTTGTGTGATCATGTTTGTTAAAGGTGTTCTTCTACAATATCTGTTCGTGTTTCGTATTGACTGACATTCTGTTTTTTCAACCATTGCAGGCAAGAAGAGTGAAGTACCACTTGGAGTAGGTAATATTTTATGGTGTTAGAACCATACCGCATGTTTTCATTGAGGTCAGTAATATAAAGAAGAAAATTTAAGTGAACTCTCGTTTCATCTTCAGGCATTGGCATAGGTGGTGCGGGCATTGTTGGCATTTTATTAGGTTTCTGGATCTTTTCCATCAGGCAACGGAAGAAAAAACGAGCAGAGGAAGCTAAAATCAAAGAGCTGCCTACTACACCTCCTTCAAGCAAAGGCATTCCGGATTCTTCAACTAATTTGTCTCAAAGCACCCCGTCTTATACCCACTCAAAGTCAGATCTTGAGAAGGGAAGCACGTACTTTGGAGCTCATATCTTCAGCTATGCTGAACTGGAAGAAGCCACTAACAATTTTGACTCTTCTAGAGAACTTGGAGATGGAGGCTTTGGCACAGTTTACTATGGTAGGATTGTAACTTCATAGAAATCATTGTGTTTTGTTTTTTGTTCTTTTTCCTTTTCTTTTTTTTTTCTTTTTTTTTCCCTGAAGCCTTCTTTTAATTATTTCCAGGCAAGCTCCATGATGGACGTGTGGTTGCTGTAAAGCGCCTGTATGAGAACAATTTCAAACGAGTTGAGCAGTTCATGAATGAAGTGATTATACTAACTCGCTTACGGCACAAAAACCTCGTCACACTGTACGGGTGCACCTCAAAACGTAGCCAAGGACTTCTCCTCGTTTATGAATACATCTCTAACGGAACTGTGGCCGATCATCTCAATGGAAACAAATCAAGCACTGGTTCGCTGACTTGGCCCATTCGGTTGAGCATAGCCATAGAGTCAGCCGAGGCATTGAACTTTCTCCATCAATCTGATGTTATCCACCGTGATGTCAAAACCAACAACATTCTCCTAGATGAGAATTTCTGTGTTAAAGTGGCTGATTTTGGTTTGTCACGATTATTTCCGGCAGATGTCACACATGTCTCGACTGCTCCACAAGGGACGCCTGGCTATGTTGATCCTGAGTATTACCAGTGCTACCAACTCACTAACAAAAGTGATGTTTATAGCTTTGGAGTTGTCTTGATTGAGCTTATATCATCATTACCAGCTGTGGACACCAATAGACACCGGCACGATATAAATTTGGCTAGCATGGCTATCAACAAGATTCAGAATCACGCATTACATGAGTTGGTTGATCCGTCTCTTGGGTTTGAAAAGGATGATGCTGTGAGGAGGATGACAACCTCAGTTGCAGGATTGGCGTTTCGGTGTTTGCAGCAAGAGAGGGATATGAGGCCTAAGATGGATGAAGTACTGGAGGTTTTGAAGAGGATCAAGAGTGAAGAGATGGGTGCGGAGAAAGCAGAAGTGGTGGATATTAGGGTGGATGATGTTGGGCAGTTGAAGAACATTCCTCCCCCGCTTTCACCTGATTCAGTTGTGACTGGTAAATGGGTTAGCGACTCTACTATACCCTACTCCTTCTAGCAGTTGAGATTTCCTTTCAGTTTTTGGGCATACAACTCTAAAGTAGATAAGTATTGTAAATTCATATTCGGATGTCAATGAGTGCATCAATGCTTCATTATCTGCACCATTGGTTGGTTTTATTTTGTCTTGATATAATTTAGATAGATGAAAGCGAAATATCACAGATGCTTGTTGGGCGATGTACATTGTAAATGGAACTGCCAACGATGAACTTCTTAATACAAGTTGGGATGTATTTCTTTAAGCACATACTTTGATGATGATATATTTCAATCCGATATACTGTTTTAGTGAATCTTTCAACTCGATGTAAAATTGCAATGAGTCCTTTGTAGCTAGACGTCTGCCTATCACTTAAATGATCGAATAACAGAAGTTCTGATAATGTGATGACTGAAATAATACTTTTATTTTTTTTCTTTTATTTATTTATTTCAAAATACAGGCCAAGATGTTAATAAAGACAAGTTGATCAAAGGCATTCAGATCTGCACTAATATTATAAATAATTATACAAGCACAATTTTTTTTACAATTCTTTATATAATTATGTTCTAAATTGAGGATATTTCTGTAAAACAATATTATTTTTATAAATTTATTTTATCAAAATGGGTGTGTAAATAGTTGTGGAAAAAAAAAATCTATATGTATTATTTTTTAAGAAAAATTATATTCATCATTCTCACACCACATATCTGACATCATATATAATTTTTTTATTTTATCAAATATGTGATATATCATATATGAATGATGAGTAGAAGAATTCAATTAATTTAAAAAGAATAAAATAAAATAAAAATTTATAATTTATAAAAATAAAAATAAAAATAAGTATAATATATTACGTAAAAATGATAAATAACAAAACTCTTTTTCTAATATTATGCAGTCAGTTTAGAGCATTGGCATTGGATTAGCTATTTTATTCTTCAAATTTTGAAGAATATGTAATTTTTTCACTTTTAGCAAACCATTCAAAACATTAAGTCTACATTGGATTGGCTATAACACTCTCTATAATAATAAAATATTATTATTTTTTATTTTTATATTTTTATAATTAATTTTTATTTTTTAATTAATTATATTTTCATAACCTCCTATAATCTTTAACAATTATATTCATTTTCATTTTCATAATCCAATAAACAAAATTTAATCACACGATATCAATATTATCAAAATAATTACATCGATCTTCAATGCAACCAAGCCAATTCTTACAAACATCATCACCAACTAATGCAAAATAAGAGTAATGAATAGGGTGGTAACTAACATATAAAACAATGAACATCACACCCATATTTGTGATCCAAAATAACAAAAAATCACAAAATAGCATAGGCTACAACCCAAAACTCCCCACCAACAAAAGGCTACACATCTTCAAAAGATGAAGATTGAGATGGAGATGAAAATCGCTTCCTTGATTTCTCAAAAACCTCTTTTTGAAGATTCAAGAAATACTCTCATTGCATTCCATTCATGCCAGCAAGATCTATCTTCATTATCTCTATATCAATCTTCCTATTCTCCGTATCATTTCTCCTTTTTTTCTCCACTAGTAATTGAGCCCTATCAACATCCAATTTACTAGTCGCTTGTCTTCTTTCAGACATGAAAACAGCTCTATCATTTGTCATGCAAGTTAAGGCCTCAACAAATTCTGCATCGTAAGATTCTGCAGCCTTCCTTTTTCTCTCCCTTTCTTTCTCAGCCTTCTTGCCTGGAGGCCTTTCAAAAATGACCTCTACGTTGTCATCTATCGTGTCGTCTCCTAGTGGAGTCGACTCTGCCATAGCAGGGCGTTTCCCATGTGGTTTCCTTTTAGTTGACAACATGGACACGTGTTGCTGCCATTTTGGTTGGTGTCTCAATAGACACCAACAATGTTCCATGTTGTATGTGGCCTTCTCAGTCTCTCTGTACATGATTTTAGCTCTTTCAATCTAAATATGCGAATGTAACAAAAATGTGAGATTAGAATTTTAGCAAGAAAATTTAAAATGAAATTTAGTTAGAAATTCATACCTTATCCTGCTCTGTCGCACCACTTGGATGCAGAGATTCTACTTGAGCCACAGCAGCACAAAATTTATTTGTGCATTTTTGGATCACCGACCATCGATTGGTCAATGACCCCCCAGAACGATTTGCCATGCTAGTATTTTTATGCTCATTGTAATAATTGCTAATTCTCTTCCACATTTGAGAATATTTTTTATCTGTCCCCCGTATAGCATCCATGCTAATATTGAGCCAAGCCGACAAGAGGAGATTGTCCTCCTCTACGGTGAAAGACACACCTCGTTGTGTTTTCTTACTAGGTGGCCTTTTTTCACCTTCCAATAGTGTTGCTTGGAGTCCAACATTATCATGGCTACTAGCCATTACGGTTGTGGATCTCCCTTGTTTACCACTTTGCAATAGAGTGGTAAAGAAAGGATCTTCATCAAATGTGGTGTCCATCCTTGATTCAAGTATAATTATAACAAATTAGGACTAGACTCATAAACACTGCTACTGAACAACAATCACAATCTCAAGTATTCACACATAATCTCATGCAAGCAAGTCTAATCAAACAATTGCTTAAAAGACAATACTTGATTTCAAAAAAACACATAATCTATATGCTTATATAGATGGGAAAACTGCAGTGAGGTGGGAGAAGCCTAATAAAATATTGATACCATTTACTCGATGTCTAGTCTGCATGGTGCCAATCTCTTCCTAATACCTCATCATGGTGTCTTGAACTCACTTTTAGTTCATATATATATATATATATATATATATATATATATATATATAGACTGTATATGCAGAGAGGTGGGATGAGTTTAAATCTTATAATTAAACAATATATTAGTTTTGAGCGCACAACTAATATGCTTATATAGATGGGAAGAACATATAAATATGTAAAATGTAAGAAAAGGAGAAGCCTAATAAAATATAGTTGCAACTGTTGAAACAAGTGTAATGGGTTTAAAAATGCAGTGAGGTGGGAGCATGACATTTCAGAGAAGAGTTTTAAAACTGCAGTGAGGTGGGATGAGTTTTAAATCATAGTTTTAAAACTGTCTGCCATAGAGGATCAATATTGATACCATTTAAGGATTCTAGTCTGCATTGCAAATCAGAGAGGTTGCTTCTGCCCTATTGCTTCTGCCCTTTCAATTGTTTTAGTTTTATTGGCACCATAATCTTATAACTAAACAATATATTAGTTTTAGTTCTTTGCCTTTCAATTGTACTAATTTGTTTAATTTTTCTAACATTTTTTATGGTTATTACAAGATGGTAAAACAGAAAAGATGACTCAAAGATGTTATCCTAGTTCTTTTATAGTTACAACACTTGTGATCCTAGTTCTTTTGCTGACATATTTGGGTTCTGCCTCCTCAAATCCTAGTTCTTTTATTGGTTCTCTCCGCCTAAGGATTTGCCTACTCTCTCACAATTGCAGATACTATGCTTCCAGGATACAGTTCGATATCTTCTAGTCTCTAAGTGTTCTGTATTTTTTTTCCCTCTAGACTTCTGCATCTAGAAAGAACATAGTTCTTGCTGAACATGGTCCGTTAAGGATAGAAAGTTGCATATAATTTCCATCATAGCTCCAAGATTTAAAATTCTCCAAACGAAACACTCTGGTGTGCTTCTAGTACTTACTAAAAGTCCTCTCCTAAGTATTGACTTGAGTCTATAGCTTTCTTAGCCTGTAGGATTGTTCTCAACATCAGGGGAATTCAAGAAGCTCAGCCTTAGCTCCAAATAATTCAATCGATTATTTGACCCAAATCAGTTCAGTTCAGTGCTGATCAATATATTATAGTCCAATGATAATATATTTAAATTTGCCCCAACATATCTTCCTACATCAAGTTCAGTTCTGGTTTCTTTGACCCAAATCAGAAAAATGAAAAATGCCCCTTAATTCAAGCTCACCTTCCATTACAGTGAGACGAAAGTGACAAGGAATTTCAGCATGAAAGTGAATAAAACACACACATGAAAGTGACAAGGAGCCGTCTAAGTTGAACATTATTATTCGATAAAACACACACAAAAACCAGGCATGAAAACAGAGGAAGTGCAGCACGGCCAAATCACACCATCATTAAAGACAAGCGAGACCGAAGAAACTACCCGAGCGTACAAAATCAAACCCAAACATCAACAAAATCAAACCCAAACAATAAAATCAAGAGTAGAATCACAGCTAGGGCTTCGAATCAAACCCAAACAACATCAACAAAATCAACAAAATCAAACCCAAACAATAAAAATCAATAGTAAAATCAAGGTTAGGGTTTAGAATCTTACCGTGTGCTTGTCGTGGTGGAGAAACGCTGTTGCGGTGCAGTGCTGGAGAGTGCCGTCGCAGGAGAGAATGGTTGCGGGAGAAGAGAAATGGGGAAGAAGAGAAAGAGGGAAGAAGAGAAAAAAAAAAACTAGAAGAAAAGAAAGAAGGAAGAGACGCGGGAGAGGGAAGAAGAGAAGAAGAGAAAAAAAAAATAGAAGAAGGAAACGGGGAAGAGACGCGAGAGAGAAATCCAGGAAGAAGAGAAGGAAGAAACGCGCGAGAGGGAAGAAGAGAAGAAGAAAGAGAAAAGGAACGCGGGAGAGGGCTGAAATTAATAAATTATACATTTGGAGGTGGAACAGTACTTTTTATCTTTGAAGAAAAGTATGAATTTACTGTAGATAATATTTAAGATGAAAAATCTTTAACTAATTTAATGTGGGTCAATTTTAGATAAAATTATTTAAATTTAGAGATAAAAAATTATTTGAAAAAGTCAATACCAATGCTCTTACATCCGAAAAGAAACTGCATTTGGAATTAATAATAGAGAAACCGATGAAGCTGAATCAAGCATATGCCACGTGGAAGCATTTGGAATAGATGGGATTGGGTAACGTAATTGTCCCGACTAGACGCATAACGGTATTATTGACTGTCCAATATATATTTTCTCCCCTTTTCTTCCTTGTCCTTCTTATAAACCCCCTCACTGCCATTCTTCCCAGTCACCCCCCCAACCCAACCCCAATCTAGAAAATCCAATTCACAGCTCAATTTCTTCAGTCTAAAGAAGAAAATTATGCCCTCAGATCTCACTCTCTTCCCCTAACAAGCAACACCCAATTGCCAAACAAAATCAAGCTAAGAGTTCCATCCAATGGCTACCTTACAGAAATTCAAGCTCCTGGCGACTCAGTGCTCCGTAGCGGCTGCAAGCCCGTCGCGGAGCCCAGCCATACAGCTCCGCCGCCGCAAGACCCTCCGCATGCTCCTCTACCGCAACGATCACCGTGGAGGGTTCTTTTCCCGAGACGACTTGCCGGAGCTCCGAGTGGATCCCAATCGTACGCTGCAGGAAAAGAAGAAAAAGAAGGAGAAGAAGAAGAAGAAGAACGAGGAGGTTCGGATCCGGCACAAGCTGAAGGACCTGTTCGTGTCCTCGCCACCGCTTGAGGATAGGGTTTCGGATAAGAGATTCGAAAAAGAAGAAGCAGAAGAACGAGCAGTCGGGTTGTTACTGGCAAGCGGGAGTAGTGATGGTGGAAGCCCCGCTCCTCGTCGTGGGGGAAACGGAGGAGCCGGTTCTTTTACGACGACGTTCCGGTATAGATTGCTCAGAAGAGCTTGGCGACCCGTACTCGTCTCGATCGCAGAGTAGCAGCAGAAAGCAACGAAATGTACGGATTTTTTTCCGTTAATTTCCTTCCTTTTATTTTTATTTTTTTGTCTTTTTTGGAAAAATCTGTGTATATTTTGTTGGTTTGCTAACGAGCACGGCCATCTGCTATCTTGAGCGTCTGATGGAGGCGTAAAGTCCTGAACCTATTCCGCTAGAAAATGGAGCAGGAACGTGGGAGGTGGCCTGGACAGGACAGGCGCCTCTTACAGTAAAAGTTTTAGGAAAAAAATGAAAAATCTGGAAATCATGGGTCTTAAAAGTGGTTCTGTTTTGGTGTTGGGAACTTGGGGGTGGCCGTGTGGGGTTGGGTTTATGAGGGTGGTGGCCATGGATGATGATGACAAGGTCAAGACAAAGGACACCATGAGGGAGGTGGCCTGGACAGGATAGGCGCCTCTTACAGTAAAAGTTTTAGGAAAAAAATGAAAAATCTGGGAAATCATTGGTCTTAAAAGTGGTTCTGTTTTGTTGTTAGGGATGGCCGTGTGGGGTTGGGTTTATGAGGGTGGTGGCCATGGATGATGATGACAAGGTCAAGACAAAGGACACCATGAACAAATTAATTAGTTCTTAATAAAATCTGAAAAGCTGCATGCTAGCTTCTCCAAACTCCAATATTGCAACTTAATTAGCTTCCATGCGTTGCTGTTCAGAGATTTTCCCATAACAAACTAGTTTGTGTTTCTGTTTTGGCCATTAGAGAACCCATTGATATCGATCATCATGTTAACCCATATATGAATTACAGATGGCTGTACTTGCAATGCATAATTTCGACATCCCTTGAAGCATTCAAGGGATAATAAACAAAAAGAAAGTCCCACATATATTGCTCCACCCAAAAAGCTGCCCTTTAGGCCTCCGGAGTCCGGACCCCCCATCCCCAAAATGCGGGTGCATGGTGCATTCCTTCTTGTACACCTTGACTTCTTTTACATGCATTTAGCGGACACCAGGAATAATGATCTTGCTCTTTAAACAAACGTAAAGGTTGCTATATATGGCTAAGCATTGATTGAATCTGGCCCATAAAAAGATTCCCATAAAAAGTAGACTTAGGCAACTCGTATGAGTTCTAACTTCAGTTTAATTTTAAACTAAATCTAGTCTCAAAATACTTGATTCTTAAATTATTAAATTCATCTCAACTTAAAATTTTTTAAAATGTGAGATTCACAATATTTTTTAATTCAATACTTCTTTATATGTGGAACTCATAATTTTTTTTAACTTTTTATAAATACATCTAAACTTATCTTAACATCCAAACACATTTAAATTCATCTTAAGTAAATTTTATAAAATTTATTCTATCATATTAATTCACTACTATTCATAAAAAATTCAATTCCACTCAACATTCAAATTTAAGAATAACAATAATAATGATAAATAAATTAATAATAGACTAATGATGGTTCGATATCGCATTGGGCTTGCTTGTTGCAAAAAGTAACAGGGGACCATGACTAATCAGACTGGGTAGCTCACTTATTAGACTATAACCAAATTCTGAGGGAAAAAGCAGCTGAGAATTCATCTGGCCCAACTCAATGTGCAAGGATCGTATGCCATATGGTCCAAGCCTTTTTTTTGTTTTATCTTGTCTTTGTAATGAACATGCTCCGTGTTCTTTGGTGCAGCTTTCTCCACCACGGTATTAAGCAAAATTGATCGGTATGTCCAAGTTTATGAATCTTGTCTTTAAAACCACTAATAGCCATGCTCTTCGAAGAATTTGAGCTTCTTCAGCATTAATTAGTCTTAAGTTTTTCAATAATTTCTTCACATGCTAGCTTGATCTGCTTTGGGATTTCTTGGATAAGTTGTCAGTTCATCAATGATTAATCAGGTTTCCTTCCATTCACAAAACCCTGCAACATACGAGAATGAGACTTGATCTCTCTCTCTCTCTCTCTCTCTCTTACCGCTGTAAAATGGTATGCATTTAGTAACTACTAACAACTAAAGATGCTTTTGAGATTTTCAGTAGAAAGTGACCGAATTCATGACTTTTTGTATGGAACTGACGTTTATGGACTTCAATGGTTTAGAGTGAAAAAAAGAGAGAGAGACATTAGATTGGAGCCAAACTCACTAAAAACTATGCCCACATGATAAGAATTTGGCTAGTTGGGTCCCGCCCCTGCAGAAGTGATTTGTAGGTATAGGTTGTGATCAATTGATGTTGAAAAGGAGCATTTGATGGCCCATCTAATCTAATATATATATATAGGCAGGTCATGTCTCTCTCTAAATTTGTAGTACTATTTTCTCATTTCCCACCTTATAGTTGGATAGTCGCAAATCCTATACTCCTTAAATGACCTTTTGGGAGTCTAAGCTTTTAATGCATGACTAAAGATCAGGTTCCATTTTGATGCTACTTTGATTTTGAGCCTAAGGTGTATAGGGGGAGATGAAGAGGGATGGGGATGGCCTAGCTAGATTAGGTTCCTTTTTTATGCTACTTTGTTCACAGATTGAAACTCGCAGGTATACCAAAATTTGATGTTTTTGGAAGCAATTTGTACATGTTTTTTTAAAAATCAACATCGACTCACAGCCTATGAACATAGGAAGTAAGGTTTTCAGACTTTTATTATTATTATTATCATTATTATTATTATTATTATTATTATTATTATTATATATAAAAGCATTCTCATTAGTTTGGCCAAATTCATCTTTAAAATTTAGCCAATATCACACTTCTTTATATTTACCTATTTCATTTAAATTCAATCCCCACATTAGATTATCTATTCATTCACTATATAATAATAAAATATTATTAAATTAATAATTTTTTATTTAATTTATTTTTATCACATTTTGTAGTTTTACCAATTAAATGTTAATAATAATTATATTCTAATTAAACTAATATTAAAAATCATATTTTTAAAAGTCATTTAATACTAATAACAAAAAATATTTGATTAAACTCATCTAAAATTCTATCAAAATTTCTTAATTACAAACCAAATTATATTTTTACTTAGAATGAGAAATTAATATTTTAATGTTTGATTAATCAACAGTAGTCTTTTATATTTGACCAAACACTATAACTAAAATTTAAATTATTTGATATATGTCCAACTCAATATAAGATCTTTTTGACATAAATTATCTAAATTTTGACTATCGTTATTCTCAGTTGGCCAAGCGTATGAGGATGTCCTAAGAAAATATGAGGTGCACCGTGCAACACGAGAATTTCTCAAAAGTTATCCATCTTATTGCTACTCTCGCTCAAGCCCGCCTAATTGCAATGTTTTGATGGGATAAGATTTTCAGAATATGAACTATTCATATTCTGTCACTGTCAGCATCACTAGTTCATACGACTAGCCAAGTAAATTAACCTTAATAATCCTATTACTCATGTTATTGCAAATATGGTCTCGTTTGTATTCGTAACTCATTTCAATCAATCTCAATTCATCTCATTTTATTATTATAATTTTTTTAAATTTTTACATAAAATATAATAAATAATTTAATTTTTTAAAATTTTAAAATAATTTTTCTAAATTTTCACATAAAATATAATAAATAATTTAACTTTTATTCTAATATTTATAAACTATCTCAATCTATCTCAACTCATCTCTAAATCTAAATCACTACTAATTAGTCTCCCACGTATTTGTGGGAAGTTAAGTTTTTTTTCTATTCTCTTTCTTCCCTGATTTACTCAGAGTCACATGATCTGTCCAGCTTACAGTCCAAAACAGCGAACCCAGAAAAATTTTTGCATGAAAATGACCACTAAATTGATTCTGGAAGTCAAAAGTCGGAAAAGGTATTAGGAAACTCAATTTTCTGATGGAACCAAACAAAGAATAAGTGTAAATAAATTTTCTTAAGTTCATCATATATATATATATATTTATATAAGAGTTATTTTATCCATTTGTCTACACAATATATTATTGTTGTTTTAATTTTTTTATTCCTGTTAAACTAATTGAGTTCTTCTACTCATCATTCCTATATTATATACTTATTAAAAAAAATTAAAAAAAATAAATAATAAATTAAATATATGATATAAAAATAATAAAGAGAATTATTCTATATATTAAGACATTAATAAATGGACGAAAGATATATCGTAGGTGGACGGGTTAGGTAAAGGCAATCGACTGTGTATCCATACCCATATGATCTTGCCGACACCCCCTACGTGGCACGTACACAGTTCGTTATAGATTGGCTGTACAGATTCTCTCTCTCGTACGACCAAACTTTCATTCATTTTCCAAGTCATATGTGATATGTCCAACTTCAATTATTTAGTTTATAAAAAAAGTTAGAAAATTTGATGCCATCCTTTATTTTTTGGGTCCTTCTATAGGAATCGAGGATGAGCGTGGACAAAATTTACCGATGTGCATTTCATAATTTTTTTTAAATATTAAGAAAAAATAGACATTTCACATCATTTTTCTTATATTTTATCGTTGATTTTGGCCTAATTTAAGTCCTGAGAATATTTTTAGAATATTTTATTATTATCTATTATTTTATTATTATTATTTATATATTTTGAACCACTAATAATTATTATTTTTTTATTACTATTTATATCATACTCGAGAATAATTTACTACCCAAAAGCAACCTGTGATAAGGTTTTTTTTTTATAAAAAAAAATATTTTTTTATATATCGTAAATTTATTTATTTATTTTTTAAAAGGAGTGTTCAATAATTGTAAGATTATAAATATGAAATATCCTTTAATTTTTGTAATAGACGGCCATTTTTTACTCTTGTTGTATAGAATATGCATACGCAGATACGCTATACAGATAAATCAGAATAGGATTAGAAAAATAATATTAAATCAGAATCGGGCGACAATGTCCAACCGAACCGAACTGTCTCACTCTCCCACTTCAACGTTTGAAAAATAGGTTCCTCGGCGGAAGTACGACACGCCGCTCCTTTCGACCAGACCACGCGCCACCAGTCCCTTTAGCTTCCCGCCTTTTGTCCTCTGTCTCTCTCTAGGTGCCTGATCTGAGGGGTTTTGGGCTTTATGAGTCTGTAGCCGTCGATGATAACAGAATGGGCGGAGTCACGTCTTCAATCGCTGCCAAGTTCGCCTTCTTCCCACCGAGCCCTCCGTCATACACTGTGATAGAGGACGACACGCGTGGAGACCGATTTTATATTCCCGAGGCCCCGAGGAGGGACGGCGTCAAGGTGGATGTCCTCAAGCTCCGGAACCGTAAAGGAAACGACATCGTGGCCATCCACGTCGAGAATCACAAGGCATCGGCCACTTTGCTCTACTCCCACGGGAATGCCGCTGATTTGGGACAGATGTTCGAGCTCTTTGTCGAACTCAGCATTCGGCTTCGCGTCAATCTCATGGGGTGATTTATCTCTGTGCTCTTTTTTTCTTTTGAAAAAACGAACTGTCTTTGTTCTTGTTTCTATATACTTTTTCTTTCTGAGCTGAAATCTGGGTTTTGAGCTATGGGTTTCTTCTTCGTTTGAGCCTTGAGGTATATGTTTGCCTTGATTTCTGGGTTTAAGCTTGATGGGTGTTGCTTAGTTTGGTGAATTCTTCTTAGAATTGCCCTTGTGGTCTTTGATGTGTAACCTTAACGCTGATGGTTCTGCTTTAAACCGCACCGATTTAGAAGAGGAATGGTTTGTTACTCGTAGCACATTTGAAGGAGAAAGTTGACAAGTTTGGTGATAGCTTTAGTTCAAGGACAGGGTATGATGGAATCTGGCACAGCAGAGTAGGCGTTATAATCGGAATTAAGGCTGTCTAGGCATATTCTCAATTTGTCGAGATCAACGAATACTCTTCGTCTCTACTTATCAAAAAAATGAAAAATGAATACTCTTCGTCTGTTCCTGATCTGACAGGATATCTCCTCTGGTGAATATTCTGTTTGCCCCACAATTTAGTTAGAAAGAGATACCTGTTTACCCAACTAAACGTTGGCATAAACTTGTCCCCATGAAGACTAGAGAAGCCTAACCCCTAGCTACTTTTATGCTTATTATAAATATGTGGAGAAAGATTTTATTTTTTTCTTTTAAATAAATAAGTAGGGTGGTGAAACAAAGATTATTTGTATGCACTTGTGGGTTGCAGATACTGATGATGATACTTAAAAGAAATAGATAATGCCCGTAAGTTTCTTATTTTTCAGATAACAGAATTAATAAGTTCTCCGCTTTTGTGCTTGGTTTTAATAAACACCATATCGAAGAAAAAAACTTGACAACTAATTATAGTGCTGATGTTTCAAAATCTTACCCAGAGAGTATCTGATCCAATAATTTTTTGGTCGAAATGCTTCTATTTTCCCTTCAAAGCTGAAGTTATTTGGTAGAAATGCTTAAAGACATCTCTCTTTTGGATGTGTAAGCTTCTGGAATTTCTGCTTGTTGCTAATTAATAGTAACAGAAATCATGGTTCAATGTTGTTTTGTTATTAGTTATTAGCAGCTACAAATTCTGGATTTTCCGCACTACATCAAGGATTTTATTTTTTGCCTGTAATATCTCTCTGTGGGGCATTTTCCGTTTCTGTTCAGTATGTTGACCATGTGATCTCACGTAATTGCTTCCCTAGCTGCCTAGTGTAGAAGTTATCAAACACGGAGATTCAAATAATTTATTGTAAATTATGCTTCATTTCAGTTTAGTGGAAAATTGGACCTTATCAAAGAAACTCTGTGACTTGGCAGTAGCTAATGTAATATGGAAGGGGTCGTTACTCGTTAGGCCCCACAGCGAAGTTAAACCATACTTTTGAAGAATTTTGATCTTTATTTTGCTCTTTCATGAGCTTCTTGCACCTTGCGTCCCTGTTTGATGATATCTGCTCTGATATAACATCTGCAATGGATTTATTTCAAATTGCTTCAAATGATACAAAAAAAAAAAAAAAAATTCATTTGGATTATTAGAGCTACATTAGTTTGAAGATGCAGACTGGAGATATCTTATCAATTAAAAATGCTGAAAGTAAAAGAGAAGTGAACTGTCCTTTGATGGTACAATTTCTTTCGAACTCTTATAATATATAGCCCTCATTTGGATTGATTTAATGACCCTTCTTCCATGTCTTCTGCAGGTACGATTACTCTGGCTATGGACAATCAACTGGGAAGGTTGGATGCTAGCTTCCTATTCCTAGTTTTTTATAAATGGGGAAAAGGTTTTTATTACTTGCTTATATCAACTCTAGCAGTTATATATATATTGTTGTGCATTTATGGAGTACTTAGATATCTTATTATTGAAAAGTACATGTAATGTGTACATGTGATGTCGGTTCAAGTTAATGTAGGACCTACTCAACATTTATTACTTGGTAGAATGCTGCACTTGAACGAGTCTGGCTAATTTTTTGTATTAGTTTCATGGATATTGTTATATTCCTTACAATAATCCTCCTAATATGACAGCCACTCGTTTTCTTTTGAAACAGCCATCTGAATGTAATACATATGCAGACATTGATGCAGCATATAAATGTCTCAAGGAGAAGTATGGTGTTAAAGATGAACAATTAGTATTATATGGTCAGTCTGTCGGTAGTGGGCCCACTCTTGATCTTGCTTCGAGAATACCAAAGTTAAGTGGAGTAGTTTTGCATAGCCCAATTCTGTCTGGGCTGAGAGTCTTGTACCCAGTTAAACGGACATACTGGTTTGATATCTTTAAGGTAGCTGCAGAACATTGTGCCTATTGCATTTACCTGTTTCATTTGGTAGATTGTCACTAATGTTCTTTTGTTTTAACTTTTAGAATATAGACAAAATTGGTATCGTGAGCTGTCCTGTTCTCGTTATACATGTAAGTAATACTTCATTTTTATTTTCTGTCTAGTCTTGCTCTTTAATTGAACTGTAATCATCTTCTCTCTCTCTCTCAATGTTTGTGGTTGGTGGAGTGTGTGGGAGTAAATGGCAAAACTTCCTTATGCATACACAAAAGAACCGTACAATCTGAAGAACTGATTATTTTAAAGCTATTCTGGACCCACTACCATAGCAATTCAAATCCATCTGACCACCTGCCTCTGCCAAGTTTTTTGCGTATGTACTGAACTATTAAAGGGATCCTTCGTGATGCTCTACTAATGGTTGGAGCCATTCTTCATGATAATCAAACATGAAGCATTTTGGTTTCTTTATACGCTTCATACTATTGACTATGCTCTAGTTGGGGTTGGCCAGAGTAGCTGTTTTAAGACGTGGTTTTGTTTGCCCAAGTGATGATATTTCATTCCAGTTATTCTGCTTTCAAGAATAAGCAATCCAAAATCCTGTTTTCTTTTCCCAAATATAGTTACCGTAATTAATCGTACACATATCATATTCGTGTTCAGGGGACTGCAGATGAAGTTGTGGATTGGTCCCATGGGAAGCAGCTTTGGGAGCTTTCCAAGGAAAAGTTCGAACCATTGTGGTTAAGTGGAGGTGGACATTGCAACCTTGAGCTTTACCCGGAGTTCATTAGACATCTGAAGAAGTTTGTACGGGCAGTTGCCAAAATGAAAGCAACCACAAATGGTTCTCATAAAACTGCAGTAGAATCTGATGCTCAGAGCAGACCATCTGAAACTAGAACTACAGATAAATTTGAATTGGGCCCGGATCTCCAAGAAGCTTCTAGAAACAGTTTAGATAGCCGACTCGAGAAGTCTAGAAAGTCAAACAAGCCTGAAAAGTCTCGCATGAGCACTGACCTTGTTGACAGGTTTAGAAGAAAGGGCTTAGTCTGGTGACTAATTTACACGCACAGGCTCACAGCAATTAAATAAATAATGGAGCTAATATATACCTGGGAAGGTAATTTACTCTCAATCCTGATTATGTTTACTCTCAATCCTGATTATGTAAAGATGTGTCAATTCCAATATGGAATAATATAACCAAGGTGAGAGTGTTCCTTCACGTAAATATGTATATTTTTTCAAAAAAATCTCTGTATATATGCTCAGAAATGGAGACGATCTTGCAAATTTGAATTCTTTTTGTCTTTTATAACATCAACAGCTTCTTTTGAACGCTAAAATCAGGTAGTTTCAGTCATTTTCTTTCTTTAGTCTCAGTTGATAACGTAATTGTCCGTGGCATTCTACTAGGGTGAGGGAACTGGAAATCTACCGGTGTTATCAATCTTTTGGTAAATCCATCTATATGTTTCCTTTTCATTTCTATTGCTTCAGTTCTTGTTAGGGGTTGGGCTTGTTTTGAAGTCTTCTGTTGGATCGTATCATAGGATTTGGGAATTGTAAGTCAACTGGCTGAGCTGCATTTGGCCATTCGAAGTGTTAGCAAATGAAATTGCCAGAATGTGGAAGGGCAATGACAACTTGGTGAGAACTTGATTATTGCGTGCCTCCTTTTTTTCGACTTAAATACATATCTATGAAATGATAAGTCTGATGGGATCATGGATTGGTTATGGATACTTGGTTCGCTGTGCCACCACGGCCCGGTGGCTGAGCAATCACAATTAGCTGTCTCTTGATTTTCTGAATTTTTTTTTTTTTAAATAATGATGGAATTGGGATTTGCGGTTTTATGAGAATGCTCTTGGCTTTCTTACGGCTTTTGTAGGTGTGCATTGCCTTTTCGTTTACTTATAGCTGATTGAGATGATTAGATGGTGCGTCTCTCTGAAAAATGGGAAACTGAGCAAGTGCTATGAGATTTGAAGCCAACGTTCTCTCAGATCAAATTATCACAAATCACTGAAGTAAGATAGGAAGAGAACAAGTTATACTTTAATAATGGTTTGACAATAATTGCTGTAAACATTCCCAGAAAATTATCGGGGTTTACAGGATTTGAGCCAAAGTTCTCTCACAGACGAAACCGTCAGTCCCAAAATCAGGCAAACTGGCCTGTAATGAATAGGATAATCGATATATTATAGAGACTATAATATATGAAGTTTTGCAGCATGTTTAAGCCACCCTTACATCTTGACGCACATTAAATTTATCTATGTGATTTCAGAACACCATGAAACACAGTTTGAACAAATGAAATCCAACTAGCACCACATTTTGAAGTCTACCTCCAAGTAAATATTGAGACTGCTCTTTCTCTCTCTCAGAAAAGAAGTATAAGCTTAGTGTGTCTAATTCTAATAGGTTGGCCAAAACTTTTCAAGTTCATGGCAACCGTGGAACCCCTTTCAATCAGGAAAATCTTCTACTTCAATAGATAAATAAGTATTTTTGAAAATGTGAAACATGGACAAAATATTAAGGCTACAGACAATGTAAAGCACGTCAATCTTGCCATCTTGGTAAATTGTATATTTTGGTTTACTTATTAATCATTTTGAGGGACACCATAAACCCCAAGGATATATATTCTTTTTACAGGACTTCCAAGAGGTCGCCATTCTAGTACTACTCTCGCCCAAGCACGCTTGCATAAATGCCAAGGAAATAAACTGCCTATCTGATTTGTTTAAACTTTCGAGAATCCTCTGCAACCCAAATGCGGGACTGATCTGGGAACTTAATCTTGGTACTTGCCATCAACTTATGGCATGGGGCTAATAAGTAAAAGGCTAAGATCTCTATGAAGAAATAATTGAGTACAGGTTAAAGCCTTACTTGCAAACTAATGAAGCCCAGCAGATGCAGAATTCCCCTTGCATGCGATATTTACATCCTTCATTCCTTAAATAAACTGAACGTGTAAGAGGAACCATGGCATGCTAAACTTCAGTCTCTTTGATAAATGGACTTGCTTTGCTGCAGATCTTCCTGCAAAATTATTAGCTAAAAAGTGAACCCAATTTTCTACCTGTAGCGTTAACCAATTAGACAATCAATGAAATAAATTAGACATGTTGGAGTAAGTAGAAACTGTGGTATATCAATGAGAAAACACACAAAGCTTGCTTCATTTAGGATGTTTCCAAGCTTCTTCTTCTTCTTCTTTTTTAAATTTATATACGAGTAATATATTATTTTTTTATTGGCAGTGGGTGCCCAAGATCAAAATCCCGACTAATCCTGGGGGGGTGCACAGGCCCTCGACAAGGAGTTTCCGTAATTCAAAGTTCTCCCAATCCGATGGACCCTAGAAATATTTTGTACCCAACAGGATTCAAACCTTACTTCTGGAGGTGCTTGGGGAGGTTGGCGGATTTGCTTGCATTTGCTCATGGTTCCCACCAGTGGAATAGGGAGGCTTCGGTGGCGGATTTGCTTGCATTTGCTCATGGTTCCCACCAGTGGAATATCCAATTCACTAGGGATAACTATCATTTCAGAATTTTTCAACTTACTATACTCCTCAAGAGTATACGGCATAGGGTGATGGGGGGAGGGGGATGATCTCAGTTAATAGGGAGGCTTCGGTGGCGGATTTGATTGCATTTGCTCATGGTTCCCACCAGTGGATATCCAATTCACTAGGGATAACCATGACTGAGAATTGTCTATCGTTTCAAAATTTTTCAACTTACTATACTCCTCAAGAAGTATAACGGCATAGGGTGATAGGATACAGTGGAGGTCCATTGGCAGCAAGAAGTTCATAGTCAAGGCATATTATAAAATATTAGCTTCACAAGATAATGTATCTTTCCCGTGGAAAAGCATTTGGAAGTCTTGCGTACCTTCCAAAGTGGCTTTCTTTGTGTGGACTGCTGGCCTTGGGAACATTTTAACCATAGACAACTTAAGGAAGAGGGGACTCATTGTGATGAATTGGTGCTATCTGTGCAAAAATCATGGAGAATCAGTAGACCATCTATTATTGCATTGTGAGGTGACAAGAGCGTTGTGGAATGGGATATTTAGTAGAGTGGATGTTGCTTGGGTTATGTCGTCAAAAGTGGTTGATCTGCTTGCTTGTTGGAAGGGTATTCAAGGCTGTTCCCAGGTGGCGGCAGTATGGAAGATGATCCCGTTATTGCATTATGTGGTGTATTTGCTCGGAAAAGAATGCGTGGTGCTATGAAGATAGGGAGCGAACAATGGCAAAGCTTCAGAATTTTTTCTACACACATTAATCCTATGGTTTTCAGCCATTGTGCTTAATGGAAACAATGTGCATGATTTCTTATCTTTAATTTAGTGCCTTTAGAATGTATTTAGGCACTCTTCTATATACCCTCTGTGTACATGGGCTATGTCTATTTTCATTCATATCAATAAAATTTACTTCTTACTTATAAAAAAAACAGAAAACCTTACTTCTGGAGGGAGCATACCACTAAGATCAAGGTCTTTACCACTTGAGCCAACCCCTAGGGGTTATAAGTAATATAAAATTTTATTGAGTCATATAAATAGGCCTTGCTCAAGAACACATGGAGTATACATTTAGGATGTTTCCAAGCTAATTAAAAACTACTTTGGAAAGGTGCAAGTACTAAAAAAAGAAAGAAAAAGATGCAAGTATAAGCTTAGGTTTCAAGATTACCAATTTGCATTTCAAATCCATGATTGCCTGCTGTCTTTGATAAGCAAAAAACTTCAACGACTAAGACAAAAGAAAACGTTCAAGTCAGAGTCACTAAACACATGATGACATGAGGATTCAGGACTAAAAAAAAAAACTTGCAGAGGCGGGGAGATGGTGAAGTATTGACAAAACAAGATCTTCACTTACCCCAATTCTCTGCATCTCAAGGGATTTATGTAATGCTTCTCTCTTAGTTAGAAGATTCTCGGGCACCCGTTTTAGGGGCCTTCTGTAGTTCTTCCCACGGTAAAGAATTATAGCATGACCTTCTTTTAGCTTTTTTACTGAAACTAGTACTCCTCCGCTTTCTGCTTCCAGGAATTTAGCAGTATAAACGACTTGTTGAAACAATCTCTGCTTTGTGATCACCTTGACTACTTCTCTGTACTTCCAGTGCTGATGCAGGCCCTCTATTACACCATCAAAAACCCCACGCCTGCCTGAAGCCAAGATTAAACACAATATGCGTGAGCAGAAGATTCAAATTATGTCCCTTCATTACTTACTTTAATAGCATATCCAAGAGTAGGTTAAATATTTCAAGCAAATGTAAGCAAACATCTTGATTAGACAGAGTTCCAAAGACAGGCTTTATGATCTCAAACTTTTCACGATTGTTTTATGTTTATTGTGATTTCACATACTCAAATAGTGGTATTAATATATACAGATAAACTAAGAATAGATTCTATTGAGTTAGTTGAGCTATCTGCTTACAAATCACAGCTCCGAAAGTAACTTCACTAATAAGACAAGAAGAACCATTATTAAAAAGCAAAGGAACTTGCACATCAAAAGTTGCTGGAAGATCTAGGGACATTTTTCATCACTAATGCACTGCGGGTCGCTCCAGCAATCATCTCAATTTGAAAACATCTCTTTTGGAACAGGAAGGTCCACTAAGAAGGAGTCCACTGTCTATGGCAGTTATTACTGAGCTAAGGATGTCGATATCAGCTATTGAAAGGTGAGTTTTTAGTGCAGAAGTAACAAGATACATGAACAGCTCACAAGGTTACTCATCAATATAAAATAACATATTAGAAACAGGAACATGTGTCTGCTATTAACCAATCAGAAACAGAATTATTATTATCCAATCAGCAATTCTAACACTACAGAGTAAACTTTATTTCCGATCTTGATATTGGACTAATCTAAAAACACCTAACCAACAATACAGATTTCTTTGTAAAACAAAACTTCTCCTGTAAGATGCTTGACTTGAAAGAAAGACAAAAAGAAAAAAAAAATAACAAACAAACAAGACTCCCCTTTCTGACTCTTCTTTCTTTTTCATCATAGGATAGATCTAATATGCATCTAGACAAGTAAGCTCTTCCTTACCCAGCTCTAAACATCTATCCATCTTGAGTCCTATCTTCTGGAAACATTCTCTCTCCTCCTCCGTTATCATTTCTCGGTCTGCGTCCATCTCAGTAGGCGCCCATCCACCAGTCAACTTTGACAATTTCTTCGTTGACTTATCTATCTTTATGTTAAGCTGCCATAACCACAATGGATCTTTCAAATAGCAGTGTAATGCGATAAGACGACAGGGAAATGAAATCCACAAGGACCCTTACAATGAAAAGTTTGCGCTCTTGCTCTCTTAGTTCCCTCTCCAATCTTTGTTTTTCGGCTTCCAATTTGATATCAACCTCTGTATTTCCTATTTCCAGGTCACTGAACTCAGTTTGGATATACTTGGATTCTGATAAAGTGCCGGACGAGCTAGTGTTTTCTGTTGATCCATTATCCATACAGACAGCTTCAATTGCTTTCACCCGTGCACCTTCTTCATGAAGTTGGTATTTTTTGAGCTCAGTTTCTCTCTCGGCTATTAAATTTGCAACTCTATGGGGAAGGAAATCCTTGCCTCTATAAAGTATTATTAGAAACTTATTACGCAGCAAAAGAACTCCGCCTGTAAGATGCTGCAACAGTATTCAATGTTCAAATACATGCATATCCATGGTTATTAGGCATAGACAAGCATAGATAGTCAGCATCACATGCATAGATTATGGATGTACGTGCAGAGGCAAGCACAGCTAACCTTTGAGGCACAGCAACCAACCCCATGATCCTTCCAGAAAACCAAACTTCTAAATTCAAGTCTAACGGCCACCAGTACAGGTTTCTTGTGCTCAGATCACCGTAGAACTATTCTAACAGCTACCACATCCCATGCAGCAGTGCTGTGGTGATTTAAGCACAAAAGACAAGAATCAGCAACTATGGTGTTTAGACAAGGAGGATATTCATGTGAGGCCCGTGAGGGAGATCAAGAGGTAGGCCACCAAGCCTCAAAAGGTCACCATTAATATTCACCTACTGTTACCTGAAGATGACAAGCATGGCAAAGCCTGCCAATATAGGCAGACTTTGCCTTTTTGTACAAGGATCAACAGGAATGCTAGCATGTCATGGTATGAATATGCCTTACCACCCAAAAGTCTATATTCTATTCAACTTGCCTTGAGTTCCAATGCCACTTCCTCGTTGTTCATATTCGGGACTCCCCACTTCAGAGAAATCTTCACAATAAGACTTTTCTCCCACAGTTTTAAGATGGACGCAGATAAGCCTTGAAGTTTTCGGTTTTTCCCTTTAAAAAAATAGTAAAACTGAAATTAAAGTCTTGTGTACACAGACATCTGCATGCACACCACTAGCATGGCAAAGCTTCAGAACCTAATAATTGTCTTTATGATTTCAAAGTGATGTGCCTAAAATAGACTCATACTGATCATTCTCCAACTTTTATAAACATTAATATTGATTTATTATCTTCAGGCTAGGTATAAACATGAAAGGCGTAGACTATAAGCCATGCTTGCTCAAAATTTAAACCCACGTTATTTTGGATAAGTACGTGTCTAAAAAGATAAATGAGATTACTAACCATTCAATGCAGAATACACTAAATCGGGTTGTGGACGCTACATAAGAATCCACCACATGCTAAATTGAAGATATCCAGGAGATATCCAAACTCGATCAAACACTTAACGATCCAGTGATTTTTCTATAATCCAGTTAAATTAATAGCTTTACCAACTCACAATACAAGTATAACTGAAAAAAATTATACAAGTATAATTGAAAAAAATTATACAAGAATAAGGTTTCCAGTGTTCTAATAAGCCATTGAGATTCAGATTAATTGGAGCTGTTCATCATATATAAAATGAATACAGGCGAAATTTTAAAACCTAAGTACCACAAAGTCTCAGTGTATAATAAAATTTGAAAAAAAAAACTTCATTGCATGTGAAGGGCTGATTCAATATTATTCTGCTCCAAACTCGAGAACATAATCAGCAGTTAGGGAAGTTTCTGAATATAAATTCCATCTACAGAAAAGATTTTGAGAGCAGGAAGCTTCTGACAATAAAATCTAGCATCTGCTTAACATATGCCATCACCCTATAAAACAGATCTTATATATCAAAGAAAAGCCCAGTGACCTCAAGTTGTATCCAAAAATTATTGCTCACAACAAATTGATATAATAACAGCATTACTAAACGCTATTTAGGACAATAACACAAGCAAGTCATCATAAATGATTGTATAAGACTTATACAACAATAGTTGTCTCCAAAAATTTATTTCTCATCTTAGAAAATGATAATGATGATTGCCATACACAAGTAAATAACATTTGTAATAAATAACACGTTTTCCTAATTTATTCTTTCTTTTTTTTATTAGTATATTTCTACTTTTCTTTTATTATCAATATTATATTGTGAAATAATATGTTTCCAGAAATTCATATCTTCTAGGGAAAACTGACATGCAATGGTAAGCGAGGTAATACCAAGAACAAAATGAGTAGGTAAAGGGTGAGCAAGCTTCCTCAAGTATGTCAATTCGTCATTTGTCAGCTTTGCTCTGGCACGAGGTGGACAAAGTCTAAATGGAGGCCTATATCCAGGAACCACTTCAGGAAGTAAATCTGCATCTACGGGCAAAGGCTTGTCCATCCACCAATCAAGGTAACGAGGTCCCAAGCCATCTAATAATCTCTCTGTTTCTCTCACATAAAGTGATCCACTCACTGGTTGGTAATTCAAATCCCCTTTTGAAGAGATTCCAGGAGGCAAATTTGCCCCCTCACTTTCACTTCTACACATCTTTTCATCTACACCATTTTCATTGGAGTTAGGTAGAGAAATTTCATAGTTTCTTTCCCACTTCGGCAGACCAGTTTCATAATAAGGTGCTGCTTGACTGCCAGCAAGCCTAGCACGTGTCTTTAAAATGTTCTTTGAAGTCGGCTGATAACTGCACCCTCGATAGACAACAAGAGTATCTTTTTGACTCCAAACAACCAAGCCTCCAGTCTTGATCTGTTTTTTTTTTTTCAAAAATGAATTATAAAAGCAACCATCAGAACCAATATACAGAAAACAACAATTATAGAACTTATATGAAATTAAATATAATATGTGTAAGCAGCATTACAAGGAATAGAAAATTTCAAACTACCATGAAACTACCATGAAATCCATATGTAGTATTAATTTATCAAAAAAATCACCTAACTTGGACCTCTTAACAGAGTCTGCTGAACAATAACATATGTTTAAACTTTAAACAAGAAGGCATGTTCCATTTGCGCAACAACCAGAGAATGTTCCAGCTAATTTTCTAAGCCTTTTTTTTGTTTTCCTTCTTGGCAAAACCAAAGAATGTTTAATGGTACGTAGAATGACCTCAGATGACCCTCATTAGCATCTCAATTCCAGCTTGTGTCATGTTCTAAATCAACAGTCTTTTCCCCCTTACGAAAGACGTTAGTATTCCATGTGGCGGCAGTTTTCATTCCATCCGAAGTACCCAACTAATTATCAAATAACTACATAGACATTTCAATCCTTTTTGTTTTTATATTCAAACATAGCCATTTCAATCAGTCCCCCCAAAATATTCTCTTTTTCTTTTCCTTTTGTACCCATAGATAGGTTCCAAGTGAACACGGCACATTTTTTGTCCTCTGCAAGTGAACCCAGTACATTATATTTTTTTAACTTAACGAAAAAAAAAAGAAAAAAAAAAAAAGGAACCTCGACGATTTCTCGAGCTCTATCCAAATTCTTGCACAAAGGGATATCAAATTTCAACATGGCAAGCTCATTCCTCCTCCAGATCGTTCTAATCTCATCAACTACACCCTGAGTCACCCCAGCTTTCTTAACCTTCACCCATCGCCTCATCCTAGCGGCCTCACCCCTCAGCCTCTCGAGCAACGCCTTGTCAAGCTTCAATTCCGCCTCAGTCACCGCCTTTTCCTTCTTCATCCTCCGAAGAGCGAACCCCACGTCCCTCTCCCAAGGCATTTTCCTTCCGTATCTCGACCCGTCATCTTCCCCAAGTTGTTCCAAGCAATCCCCAAATCCAAATTTACCAGAATCCTTTTGGGTTTCATCTGAATCTTCGTTCATTCGAAGCTTTTCGATGCTCCTGACGATCTTGTTCACCGCTCTTTCCCCTCTCACGCCAATTTTCTCAGTCAGCGCTTTATCGGACTTTTCGACTCTGGCATTGTTTAAGTTCTTTTTGCTGTTGGGTTTAGAGAGGTCAAGAAGCTCATGGGGTGGGAGAAGAAGGGGGCCATTCATCCACGGAGCTGTGGGCATCTTAACAGCGGCATCGGATTGCGAAAGAGGTTGCTTTAAAGAGAGAGAGAACTCTGGGTTGTTGGCGATTGTGGGATTGGAGGAGGGAGTGTGTTTGGGGGTTTGGGGAGGTTTCGGGTTTAATGAGGATGAGATGGTGAGGTACGAGTGGGAGGGGAAACGAAAGAGAGTTGCCGGCATGGGTGGGTGAGTGAGTGGTGGTGGAGCTTTCGCGCAACTGATGGAGATTTTGGGCTCGCTTTCTTCAGTTTCCAACTCTGTTTGGATTAGGAGCAGCAGATATCCTATTTATTCGTTGCCTTTTTAACTGTCAGCGATCTGGACTCTAATTATTTCAAATATAAAATAACTTCTATAAATAAAACTATTTCAAATATAAAATAATATAATTAAGGCCTTATTATACACTTCAGGTGAGATATTTTTATAATATTATTTTTATTTTAAAATTTAAAATATTTATTATATTTTATGTGAAAATTTAAAAAATTATAATTATTATATAAAATGAGATAAAATAATTTATTTTTGTGTAACAAAACCAATCTTAAAATAATAAAATTTAACATGAAAATTCAATAGAAATCTTTATTTCCTTGATCTGTTCTGTTTTCTGAAGGGTGAATATTGAACAATACTTTTAAAAAGAAAAATGATTTAATATACAATATTTTTCATAATACTTTATACAATTATATTTTAAATAAAATTTTTTTTATAAAATATCTTATAAAAGTAACATTATTTTATAAAAATGCCCTCATCTTACAATATCGCGATGAAATATATTGTAAAAATGTATGTTTAATTATTCGATAGGTTGGAATTTTATTTTTCCTAAATGTTTAGACTGCACCTCTTTCCAGGCTTTGTTACCCATAAATTTATTCCAGTTTAGTAAATGCCTAGAGCGTCGTTTGGATAGTGAGTTAAAATTTAAAATTGAATAAAATATTAATTTTTAATATTATTACTATTTTAAAATTTAAAAAAGTTAAATTTTTATTATATTTTATATAAAAATTTAAAAAAATTATAATGATGAAAGAAACATTTTTACTATCTAAACGGAGTCTAGATGTTGCTGTTGTTCGTTCCACCGGCCATAAAAGAGCTTGCTGTTGTTATACTTCTAAGGGAAAAAAAAGTACCATCTTCATTCCTACAAACTACCTAATAATTAACTATCTATATAAACTTGAGAGATCTAATGAAGCACATACAACAGGAAGATAGGAAATTTAGATTGAATATACACTTTAAATGCTGACTATTCCATTGCTACACCTCCATGTTTGGGTGTAGAGGTAGAGAAGCATGTAATCCATTCAATATATGCCCCACAAATTTTACCATAAGACTTCATTCAATTGAATACATTGGTTTGCCAGAATTGGAGGTAACCGAGAGAGCAAGAAAAATTCCATATGACACCTTAAAATCCCTTATCACTACTAATTTTGGACATTCTGCAGTCGCGGACATAAAAGAAACGAACAACCAACAGGGTTCACATTGCAAAGACAGCATACGAGAAAACAATCCAACTGGCATCTTAGAGTTTGAAAAACTGAAGGAGCAATCGGGTTTGAAGGAAGGAGCATTACATAACTTTCTTCGGTTCATCATCCAGGGGGTCACGAAGAGTGCCAAAGAGCCAATCCATCCAGATGGTATAATGGCCGTAGTTGTGACGGTACGTAGTGTGATGAATGGTGTGGTAGCCAGCACCCATCACAGGCCATAAGTTGGCATGGATGCAATCATGAATGTTTGCTGTCCATATAGCCTCAAAGAAGAGGAGCAATATGTGTGTCAAAAAATGGGTCGGCACAAGAAATAGTGCCATGACATGTGGTACAGCCTGCAATATTCCGTCAAGCGGGTGGAAGGCCAAACCTAGCATAGCATATGTAGTTTTGATAAGTAAACCAATAGACAGTTATTCAAATTACATATACATCCATGCTATAGATGCAAACAATAGCTCAGTTGCTTTTTGTCACACATCTAGGGAGAAGCACGAAGGAGGAAGGAGTCAAAGGGGATTCGGGAGTGCAGAGAGGACACGCAGATAGTGTGAAAAAGGAAACTAGTTTACATCTCCAAAGACGCAGATAGTGTGAAAAAGGAAATCACGTTTCAAGCATTGTCCCCCAAGAAAACTAGAGAGGAATTCATTCTTCAACAAGATTGATCTTATTCGTATATTGGGATTTACAATAGCCTGAAAGAAATGAACTCCCATCATGGCCACATGCGTGTATATACTTTTCCACTGCCTGTTTTTTATTGGCATTAGGAGCACAAAAGAAAAGCACATACTATAGTCACACTCCAATTCGAAGTAGGTTCTAAATAGGAGGTCAGTTTTATAGATCAAATGAACATCTAATCTAAGATTCTTATAAAGAGCTAACGATCCTTTATTTCTTTTCCTTTTTGTTGGGGTGTTAGTATCATAAAAAGGATGGAGTCTGTACAACTGGTATCCCAGAAACATCAATAACAATCGAATCTAACCAAGAATGAGTAATGGTGAATACATATGAAAGTGACCCAACTGCTTAAAAAGATTTTAAAAAATTTATTCTAACAGTATGATTTCTGCTTGATTACTGAAAGACCGAACTGAAAAAGGACCGCTATGGTCAACTACAGAGTTCTTTGTCCACCTTCACTAACTTGGTTTCACTTTCTTTCACAAAATCCTTCTTAATGGACCACAAGAGTTTCAAACAAAGTTAATTCCGGACTCCAATGGTGCTACTATGTACGCCTCAAAATTTATACAGCATAAGAATCTTTTTTTTTATAGGTAAAAGTAAGCGGCATAAGAAATTTTAGTTATCAAACATCAAACAGATGAAACACGAAAGAAGCCACATCAACTTCTGGGGAACTGTAATATGTATTTTCTTCTTTTCACAGGGAATGATATATGCAAGATTCCTAAGCCCTTTATAAGAATCCTTGATTGGATTTTGACAGTTAGCAGTATCAGTGGCACCTTGTTCTGATCTATAAGCTGTTCTTGGTGTTTGACATTCCGTACATTATTTTCCTTCAACAAATATTAAAATCTGAAACGGCAAAAGATTACACATACAAGCATCCAAAATCCAAAAGGCTTCGAGTTGAGATAAAACAGTGGAAGTTGAATTCAGGAGATTGATAACTTACCTGCAAATGGAGAAAGGGTATTCTGTTTGTTGTAGATGTGATGGGTAGCATGAAGATATTTATAAAGAGGTTTTATGTCGTGCAACTCTCTATGCATCCAGTAAATTCCGAATTCTGCTATTACAAGATAAATCACCAAATACACCAGGTAGGCAAGCCAACCCACATCGCTTATCCCTGAAAAGCATTTTGTCCAGCCATTTTCAACCATGTACTCAGAAACAGCTGGAAGAGCAGAGTACCATGGCATGGCTTTCATGGTAACATATATTTGCAAGAGCATGGATTTGTAAGAAGGAATGGCATCTGCAGCAAGAGTATTCAACATATCCAACAAAAATGTTAACATGGGCCCAGACTGAATACCTTCTCTTGTTCACATATCAATGCAAAATAGAGGACAATTCCAAGCTGGAAGTTTCATGAATTACCCATCCAATCAGTTTTACAAACTAATGTTTTTAGATTCGTGGATTTTCACTAATCCCAACTCAATGTATGAACAGCTATCTAGACTTCCTAAATCTTGGAAAGAGATATCTTGAAGTTATGCTTTCCGCCGAATTAATTGGAGATAAAAGCTTGCTGATGATTTTTATTCCCTTGAAAATCCGTTCTTCTTGGAGAGAGAAAAACCTCTCCGTACATTTTTGTTCTCATACACTTTTTGTACATGAAACTGTATTTCAATGGTGTTTGTGATTGCTTGAACATCTGAGTTGCGTTTGGGTTGGGAAGGAAAATGGCTCTTGTGAAAACTGTTGTCATTGAGCTAAAAACCTTTGAGGTAGCTAGGGAGGGCCAATGGTTGATTCTCACAGAAAGAGGATGGAAGTTTGTGAGAAACATGAGAATGAAGTTAGCCACTGCACGGTGGTTCAGCAAAGCCCTAGAACATGGTAGGAGGAAAGGGTTTTACGCTAGTCATCGGGAAGGGGACATGGGATTCACTGTGCAGAGGTGTTCAATTATTCAAGGTACGTTCATGGCGTTGGAAGAGCATCGAGGGGGCGGGCATCGTAACTGTATTCTTGTTCCTGAAGACAGAGAAGGGAGGGGATGGTGGAAACTGGCGGAGATGTTAAGGGAGGCTGCTCATACAGGTGGGCAAGCACTACCAGCGACAACGGCAGCAATGCTTTAGAAATCTTCGCAGTCGTATAAGGAGGCGCTTCAACAACCAAGGGATTTGGACCTGTCTACTCAACCTGATAGGCTATATGGCAGGGGTGTATCGTTGCAAAGGCATGGAGTAGCCGCGGTTTCTAGAAGGGTTCAGAGAGTATAAGGGGATGACAGAGGAGAGGTCGGGCCAAGTAAGGAAATGTTTCTAAGGGAGTTGAAGGTGATGAAGGGGCAATTGAACGAGAAGCAAACTAATATGAACTGGATGATACGGTGTGTTGAAGGAGAAATAGAGAAGGGGCTGGGTTTAAGTTTGAATGGAGGGCCAGTGCTGAGTAACTCACATGGACTGGGCGAAGTGAATGGGCCGAATGTGGGTATCAAAGGGAAAGGCCCCATGGGCCAAGAGGTTGGGCTCCAACCATTAGGTAAGAAACCCACCTGGAGGAGATGACTTTTAGCTGAAGCAGGCCCATTGAGGGAGGGGGCTCAGTCCTTACAGCCGGCGAAGGGTCAGGGGGCTCCGACAATTGCTGTAGCAACATCGACAGGGGCCAGGCAGCTCCCAATATGCCTGGTCTCAGACGAAATCTCTGGAGTTCTTGCATCTAGAGCTTCGACTGGGTTTGAAGGGTCAGATTCAACATAGATCAGGCCGGTGAAGGTGGTAGCACCATCGACGGGGCCAGCTTGCCGGATATGGCACACACAGAGAAGTTTTCAAGAAGTGATGGGTCGGCAAGTTGTCTCGAGGCTCCTGCGATCAGCACCCTCGAGCCGATGGCTCCATCCAAGGCTTAGCAAGTCCCGATTGTCTCTGAGAAAGCCTCGGGAGGGCTAGTGGTGAGGCCCTATGCGCAGGATTTTGAGGAAGAGGAATTGATGGAAAGATCACTAGCAAAGACAGTCCCAGTGGCTTTTGTGGGAAAGGAGATAAGGCTAGGGGATGAGGGTACTAGCCTGTTGAAACACTTGTTGAGTTTTGAGGGTAGCAGACAGTCTTGGGAGGTGTCTGCAAATTTTCATACAGAATCTGTAAAAGAGGTGGTAGATTCGGATCTACAATTGGAGGTATTTGCAGTAGACAGTGATGAGGAGGACAAGGGTAGTATCATGTGATGGCTATGAAGAACAATTAATGGCTCTTTTAGTAGCTTTAGAAGTTGGTCAATCCACGGTCATGAAGTCAGCAGTTCGAAAGGAGAGAGAGTTGAGACGACTGCATTGCTCTATTAACTATGACAATAAGGAGGGAACTTCGGGGAGAGATAGAGCCAAAGGGAGGGAGTTTACTGTTGATAATGAAGCCTAAAATACTATCTTGGAATGTAAGAGGGATCAATGACGTGAATAAACGTCTTTGCATTAGATCTCTTCTTCGTAGCTGGAAAATTGACATCGTTTGCTTGCAAGAGACCAAGTTGAGATGTATTGATAGACACATTATTCGTAGTTTGTGGGGGTGTTCATTTGTGGGATGGAGCTACTTAGCTTCGTCAGGGGCTTCAGGAGGTATGTTGGTGATGTGGGATAAGAGAGTGGTGGAGATGGTAGAGGATTGTACCAAGTCTTTTTCAATGGTTGTAATTTTTAGGAATATTAAAGATGGGTGGAGGTGGGCTTTTTCGGGGGTGTATGGGCCTAATGTGGATAGTGATAGAAGCTTTCTGTGGGAGGAGTTGGTGGGTCTATATTCTTTATGAGATTTACCCTGGATTTTTTGTGGGGATTTCAATATTGTTAGGTACCCTAGTGAGAGGGTAGGGGCATCTACGGCGACAAGAGCAATGGAAAACTTCTCAGAGCTGATTTTTTATCTAAATCTTGTGGATCTTCCTTTGGTTGGGGGGGACTATACTTGGTCCAACAGTAGAGGGTGGTCAAGGTTGGATAGATTTTTAGTCTCTTCTTCGTGGGAGTCGCATTTTCCAAACATATGCCAGAAAAGGTTGCCACGGGTATGTTCCGATCATTTCCCAATTTTGCTTGATTGTGGAGGAATTCATGGGGGTAGGCGTCCTTTCAAATTTGAGAATATGTGGTTGGAAGTTGAAGGCTTTGTGGAGAAGGTAAGGGCATGGTGGAAAGCTTATTCTTTTGAGGGTACCCCTAGCTTCATAGTGGCGGGTAAACTTAAAGCTCTAAAGGCCGACTTAAAGAAGTGGAATGAGGAAGTCTTTAGACACACGGAAGTGCAGAAAAATATTCTCTGGGATGAGTTGCAAGCATTGGAGGAAGGGAATGTTAATGAAGATTCTTCGTTAAGGAAGAATGTGGTGGTGACAGAAATTGAGAAAGTATTGTTGATGGAAGAAATATCTTGGAGGCAAAAATCAAGGGCGCTTTAGTTGAAGGAGGGGGATAAATGCACTAAATTCTTTCACAAGGTGGCCAATTCTCATAGATGCAACAATGCTATTGAAGTACTTCACTTAGGTTCAAATGTGTTACATTCCCCCGAAGAGATCCAAGATCATATAGTGCAGTATTATGAGGATCTCTTAGCTGAAAAAATAGAGTGGCGTCCTAAACTTGACGGCTTAAGTTTTGACCAACTGGATCCGGATGCTGCAAGTTGGATGGAGAGACCGTTTGATGAAGAGGAGATGCATCAAGTGGTGAGAGGTATGTGCAAAGATAAAGCCCCGGGTCCGGATGGTTTTTCTATGGCTTTCTTTCAAGAGTGTTGGGATATAGTGAATGAGGAAGTGATGCAGATTTTCCATACTTTTCATTCTAATCTTAGCTTTGAAAAGTCATTAAACGCTACTTTCATTGCACTCATCCCAAAGATAGCCGATGCCCATGACTTGAAAGACTTCCGGCCTATTAGCTTGGTAGGTGAGATCTATAAAATCATTTCAAAGGTACTAGCTAATCGTATGAGTTTGGTGATGGACTCACTCATTTCCAAACCTCAAAATGCTTTCGTTCGGGGTCGGAAAATTTTGGACTCAGTTTTGATAGCAAATTAGTGTTTGGACAACCGGTTAAGAAAAGGCCTTCCAGGGGTCCTTTGCAAACTAGACATGGAAAAGGCTTATGATCATGTGTGTTGGGACTTTCTTTTCTATATGCTTAGAAGATGTGGCTTTGGAGATAGGTGGTGTGAAGGGGTTAAACATTGTGTTTCGACCGCTCAGTTCTCGATATTAGTCAACGGAAAATCTTGCGGATTTTTTCAAACTTCGAGGGGTTTGCGTCAAAGGGATCCGCCATCTCCTTTCCTTTTTGTTATAGTGATGGAGGCTTTTAGTCGAACGGTGGAGGTTGTGGTTAGGGGGGATTTCTTACAGGTTTTTCAATGGAAAACAATAGCAATGGTGTCAGCTCCATCTCCCACTTACTTTTTGCAGATGATAACGCTTATCTTTTGTGATGCTGTTAGTGAACAGATTCAAGCTCTAAGGGCGGTTTTGTTGTGCTTTGAAGCGGTTTCGGGACTCAAGGTGAACTTGGAGAAGTCGGAGTTGGTACCGGTGGGGGATGTGAGTAATATTGCTTCTCTAGCAGAGTTGTTGGGGGTTGTAAAATTGTCTCTCTTCCTATGAAATATCTTAGACTTCCTTTGGGGGCGTCATTCAAAGCAAATAACATTTGGGATGGGGTGGTAGAGAAGATTGAGAAAAGATTATTGGGGTGGAAGCGACTATATCTATCAAAAGAGGGGGAGATTAACTCAGTACCCTCTCCAATCTCCCCACTTACTATCTTTCTTTATTCTCATAACCGGTGTGTGTGGCAAACCAAATTGAAAAGTTGTTTAGAGCATTCTTGTGGGGTGGCATGGGGGGGGAACTAAATTTCACCTTGTAAGTTGGCCAAGGGTGAGCTGTCTGATTGCAAATGGTGGGCTAGGGGTGAGAAATTTGAGTACTTTTAATAAGGCACTCCTAGGAAAGTTGTGGAGGTACCAAATAGAAGAGAACTTGTTGTGGAGAGCGGCTATTGATCACAAGTATGGTAGTGTGTGGGGGAGATGGTGCTTTAAGCAAAGTAGGGGGTCTTATGGAGTAAGTTTATGGAAGTTTATTAGAAAGGGGTGGAACACTTTTGAAAAACATATTAAGTTTGAGGTGGGTGATAGAGTAAGAACCCTCTTTTGGTTCAATGCTTGGAGTGGGGAGAGCCCTCTTTACACTGCTTTTCCAATTGTTTCTAATTTAGCAGAAAATCATCAAGCTGCAGTTTCAGATTTGTTGTGTCGTGCAAATGGGATGGTAACTTGGAATGTCATTTTTACTAGAAATGCTCAAAATTGGGAACTTGAAGAAATGGCAGATTTTTATAGATACCTGTATTTAGCAAAGTTAGGAGGTAATGGAGGTGATCGTATGTTGTGGATACACATGGGGAGTTTACTATCAAATCTTTTTATAAGACTTTGACAGTTTAACAGTCCACATTCTTTCCGTGGAAGAGTATTTGGAAGGTTTTAGTGCCTTCTAAAGTTGTATTTTTTACTTAGACAGCTGCACTTGGAAAGATATTGACGGTTGATAATCTAAGGAAGCAGGTATGGTGGTCACGGAATGGCGTTACATGTGTAAAAGGAATGGAGAATCGATAAATCACTTGCTTATACACTCTGAGGTGGCTGGGGAGTTATGGGCTGGTATTCTTAATAGAGCTTGGCTGAGTTGGGTAATGTCTAAGAGTGTGGTGGAACTACTAGCGTGCTGGAACAGAAGGCACAATAGCACTCAACTGGCAGCAGTGTGGCGAATGATACCTTTGTGCTTAATGTGGTGTTTATGGTCTGAAAGGAATGATAGGTGTTTCAACAACAAGGAGCGGGCAGTGGGGGAAATATGGAATTTATTTGTACTCTCTCTTTTACAGTGGTTTTCTGCTATTGTACTGAAGGGTGGGAATGTTCATGAGTTTCTATCTTATTTTCAGCTCATTAGAATGTAATTAGGTGTCTCACTTTGTATACTTCCTGTGTACTTGGGCATTGTCTAATCTCATTCTCTTCAATAAAGATTCTTACTTATCAAAACAAAACAAAAAAATCTTGCTGATAAGAAAGCTGAACCCAAAAGCACTAGAATAATCCTTGCATATCTTACCCCTGCAAATATACGAGTCTAATTGCTCCCTGATGAAGGTCTCATCAGTGGAACTGTTCCATTAACATAACCACCATTTAACAAGAGAACCAAACAGAAGTTAAAAGAAAAATCTATTTCTTTTTATTTTAGCTGTACTACAATTAACAGGAAAACGAAATTCATTTCCTGTGAAGGAATCAAAAGGAGATTTAAGAAAAATGGAGAATTTCAACCAAACAAGACCTGATTGATGCCAACGAAAATGGACGGACAGAGGTAGTCAATTTTATTTCACCCATCAATTGACTGGAAATTTTATACCTGGACAGATCGAAACTGACCACCAATTCCGTATATCAACAGATGGGGGCCAAAAATAACAATAATCGCAGAGAAAAACATTCACAACCTTATATACACTCATTGCTAAGAAAATAAAAAAGATTAAGAATTAATAACTAAGACCAACCCCCTTTCAATCCAAACAAACAACCGATACTAAAAAACTACCAAAATAAGTAAAAAAAAAAAAAGAGTCAATACCTGTAGGAACATAAACGTTGCGCTTCCAGTAATATATATAGAAGCACCAGAGGAAGCCAGAGAGGAAGTAAACAAGAACGCCGCCAATGTAGTTGCGCAGCCATGTCTGTAGGAAGTGGGGAAGTGGGTCCCAAACCCTGCTCGGCAAGAGGCTCCCCAGCACGATGCGGTTGTAAAAGGTGGTCTCATCCACGAACAGTTGCAGATATGTACTACCATGGTCTTCCATGCTCGTTCGAAGGTCCGGGGATGTCAAGTCGGATTGCCCAATGGCTCGCCGGAGAATGTGACCGGCGATTCAGAACTGAGAGACGGAGAGAGAACAGGCGTCAGCTGGAATCAAACTAAAATATTCACCGAACAAAGAGCTCAGATTACATAATTATAAAGAAAAAATCAACGCAACTTCCGATTATCAACACCATCCACACGTCACTAATTTTTTAAATTTTAAATTTTTATTATTTTATTATTTTATTAAATATTAAATATATAAATAATAAATAAATTAAATTATTTAAAAAATAAATAAACTCAAAAAAAAATTTTAAAATATTAAAAAATATAATAGATAAAAATTAAAAAAATTGTGTAGCATGCTCAATTATAAATACAGATACCATAGTATTAGAGCGTTTGGTTTCAGGGATTTGATAGCCCGCACATACGGCGCACCATCGAGCATTTATGCAAGCATATCATTTACATATATTTATATTTACATTCACTGCTCTATTTTACATTATTTTTACTAATATTAAAAGTCATTTTTCAGTATGCAGGTTTGATATCGAGTTGACTTGAATTGACTATAAGATATCGAGACTTATTTGTTTATTTTTATTTAACTTCAGTTTTTACTATTTAATTAACATTAAACTGTAAGAAAAAGATGTTAAAAAATAATAATTTTTGAGCAGATAACCAACGACGAGAGTATTAAAGCCCGTTTAGAGAGATGACATCTCATCTAATTTAATTTTAATTAATAATCTCATTCCTATTCACAAATCATCTCAATTTATCTCATCTCATTTCATTATCCAAACGAATTCTTAAATTAAGAATCTAGAATCGGAGCACATAACAAATATTGTTGGGTAAATTGAGTAGAGAGTATAATGATGGCACTCACATTACTGAATTGGTTGGCATTCCATTCATTCAGGGTCTTTGACATTATTATAGTCTTATAATATGATGCTACAGGCTGGTGGATTTAGTTATAGCTTCTTCTTTTTATTCGAGTTTTATTAATTGCATCACTTGTTGCAAGTCCCACAATCTAGCTAGGTTTGTAATTTTTTATTTCTTTATTTGCTTCTTGAAAAGATTAATTTTATAAATTTTATTAGAGTGATGATACGTATAATCTCTAAATATATAAGTTTTGTGTAAATCGTTTGTAAAAAAAATGTGCTTTGTCATTAAAAAAAAAAAATTATAAAAACACATCTTGTGGTGAGACCCACCTTTTTATAAAGGACTTGCGCCAAATTTGTATACTTAAAACTTATAACTAGTATTACTCATTTTATTAATGTACCCTTACTTGTGCCAGACAACTACTGCGATAATCTTATTCATGTATAGTCTCATTTGTTTCGGAAAGTGTTTTTATTTCTACTGTGTTTCCTCGAATTGTTTCTCTTCGCTTTCCTCCATTTATTCTATTGTTGAGGCTTTTTTTAAAAATTTCTTAGTAATAATGGGTGACAGTACTCTGTCTAAATAGTAGATACAAGTAATAAAATATAATAAATGATATTTACAGTCGTGTAGTGCACAAGCGCCATGTTATCATTTTGAAAAAAAAAAAGAGTAAATATGAGACTTACATAAAAATAAAAATAATAATAATAGTAGATTCCACATTTTTTCAAAATGATTACACGACGCTTGCGCACTCCACAACTGTATATAATATTACTCATAAAATATAGCAGCTACACCGATTGACCTAGTGGATAAATTAAGAATACAGAAACAAAAATAACAATTAGTGCATTATAAGGTAGTGAATATCTGAATATGACTAACCACCCATGAATATCTTTGCTTTGGAACAAAACATTACGCATAATGACACTTTGAGAAGACAAGGTATAAAAGCAAAGTAAAACAGCTATATAAACACATATAAACTCTAGGCAACTTCTATCTATTATGCACAAAGAACGACTGGAAGACCAGATCTATCGATCCTCATTATGACTCCAAATCTCTTTGGGATTTCTTTTATTTAAAAATAAAATCTAAAAGATCACCCCATCCAAATTTTTTCAGCAACTCTTACAATATTACAGGGGAATCTTTTCAAGTCGAATCTGTGGCATGCTTAGCCCAATTGTTGCTCTATTTGTTTTGATTGAAAATCAAATGTGGGAGAAAAGTGCTAAGGAGGTTTGATAGCAGCATAGATCCTTGA
Organism: Juglans regia; assembly: GCF_001411555.2. Lineage (NCBI taxonomy): Eukaryota > Viridiplantae > Streptophyta > Magnoliopsida > Fagales > Juglandaceae > Juglans > Juglans regia. The sequence goes on along the minus strand of NC_049910.1, from coordinate 3,534,711 downwards.
GAACATGGATTGCTGAGTCATAATGTTGGAAAACTGCTCTGCATTAGGTGGATTAAAGCAGTACAAAATTATTCTAGGTACTGCAGAAGAAAAAAGAATGCAAATATCTAATCCAATTTATCATAATCAGAAGGCTTCCCCCTTTACCTTCTGCTTCCAGTATCCACGTTTAACAAAACATTGGAGCAGGTTGCTTGCCAAATGATAACAGATTATAGCTTGAAGCCTCCCACAAAGATATCAAGAAAATTTCACAACTTTCAAAACAATGTCCATTATCAAGTTATTCAATATGAACACACAAGAATCGAGAGACACATTTCTCCTTATTTATATCACATTGCCGCGACATTGACTAAGAAACTCAATATAGACACTACGCTATAGCTGTTCACAGTCAACATTCGACATTTTAACATAAGATAGCAAATTGTGGGGCAGTAAATGAGATAGTATTGAATCCCAGCAGATAAGGCAATAATTTCCCCAAAAGGAAGAAGCAGAACACCTGTCCTAACCTCAAAAACCAACGAGCTGCAGTGAGATTGTGACGGCATGCACTTAAGAAAAATATTCTGCTCAAACTGCAGGGTTAAGAGCACGCTCTATTTCCTCCAATGATCGCCCCTTTGTTTCCACAACATTACCAGCTATGTACAGGACAGCAAGAAGACAGAAAGTTGAGAATCCCAAATACACAGAGCTGATTCCAAACTTGTTCACAACGCTCAAGAAATAGAGGCCAATGACAAAGTTGGAGATCTGATAGGATATAAAAACCACAAAAACAAAATTAAGAGATAGATAAAGAGTCACTTAAAAATGAAAGCGAAGATGGAAAATAGATGGAAGACTAAATATATTGACATGCTTGGAAGAATTTCTATCCTGTTCTTCCTTTTTGGCATATAGAAACATAGAAGGCCACATGATTGGAAATGGAAATTTTTCTCTAGCACACTTGCATGTACGAGTCCATATGGTTTCCTATAGATTGATATCTAACAAAATTCTGCTTTTCTTTCCTCAGATATAGAAATTGATACATGCTACAGCCTAGGGGCACGATTTACATGCAAACTGAATATTTCAACATGCTTTATCTTACCCAATGCATTCCTAATGACAAAGCAACTGCTTTTGCTCTGATTCTGGAAGCAAATATCTCTGGTAGTAGAAGAGCAGGCACAGGACCAGCACCAAGTGAAAAGGACAGTACATAGCTGTATAGGTAGAACAGAAGCAAAGTTTAGGTCATATGTTAAACAGAAATGCAAACAAGATCAAGAAGCTTCAGTAAGCCAAGGAAAATAGCCCTTTTGACCTCACTTAACCACCCCCTCCAAGAGGAGGAGGAGGAGGAGGAGAGGGTGACAGAGAACGTTCAAACACATAAAAAGAAGTTCTGACTTACAGAACAGTTCCAAGAACAGCAAGGGTGCCAGAGTATGGTGCCAGGACCTTCCAAGTAAAGGACAAAGAAAGCAGCAACATTGAAGCAGCCTTGACAAGCAAAAACAGAGAGGGAGAGAGAGAGAGAGAGAGAGAGAGAGAGAGAGAAAGAGATCAGTTGTAATATAATCTGAAATTAGGATGAATATACTTGCATGTGAATATAAAATATTACAGCTTCCTAAGTTCATGACTATGATATGAAGGTATCGGGAGAATCGTGTTCACTGACTTGAGAAAAATAACATGTTTGTAATTATGCAACAAATAATAGTACCATTCCACTGAAACTTGTCATTAGAAGACTTTTCCTTCCTTGCCTGTCCATCAAGGATGATGCAACGGCTGTGCCTGCATTTGCAAGATGATCAAACATCAGATATAAAACATAACAGGCCTAACACTTTCCCATTTTCCAGAAAAAAATAGCAGAAAACTAACCAAAGACATTAGCTGCCCCGACAAGAGCACTTGCTGCAACATCAGAGGCAATTCCGGCACTACGAAAAACAGATGTCGAATAATAGACCACCGCATTTATTCCAGCCAACTGTTGGAACAAGAAAAGTGCTGCACCAACACTTACAACTGCAGCAAGACATATGTCATGGATGTAAGTGCTTCACCAAATTTTCATCACAGAGCTCAATCATATCAATCACTAACTATAGGAATAAGATGAACAAAATATTAAGCTATGGACTACATATTAACATTATTGTTATTATATATCTCTTAGCAAACTTGTTTGTGAACAAAACGACTGGCCACATACGAAGCAAAGTTGAGAGCATCATTCAATATGCCCAAGCATGTAAATCAATTAAGAAGTCGGTAATAAGAACTTCTCAGTTAGATCTTTGTACAAGGTCTTGGCGTCACATTCTTCTACTGATTTTTTTCCTTGGAAAAATATTTGGAGATGCAAAGCGCCTCTCAAGGTGGCTTTCTTCAGGTGGTTGGCTTCTCATGGGAAAATTCTTATTATTGATAAGTTGAGAAAGTGCGGTATCATTGCAATGGATTGGCACTTTATGTGCAAAAGGTGTGGAGAATCAGCTGATCACCTTCTTCTTCACCATGATGTGTCGAAGGCTTTGTGGGATGAGGTTTTTGCTAAGCTTGGCATTGCTTGGTTGATGCCTAAGAGGGTGGTGAATCTTTTGGCCTGTTGGAGAGGGATTCAAGGAAATCGTCAAATAGCGGTTGTTTGGAAGATAGTACCTCTTTGTCTCATGTGGTGTATTTGGAATGAGAGGAATGGGCGTTGTTTCGACAATAAAGGATGCTCGGTGGATGGGATTAGAGCCTTTTTTTTTATACTTAGTTACTTTGGGCTTTGGTTATTGTAATGGATGGGAGTAGCCTTGATGATTTTTGTACTGTTTTTCAGCTTTAGCTTGTAATTAGGTGTTTTTCTCTTGTTTACTTCCAGTGTACTTGGGCAATGACTAATTACGTGGTTTAATAAATTTCTTACTTGTAAAAAAAACATTTAGCCACAAAGGAACTAAGGTAACAGAGCTGCCTCAAGTATACCTTTCCAATAGCGGCTACTAAACAGATCAAACCACCCTGCTTCAGGTTCTGTAGAACCCTGACCAGCTGCCGTTAAATCATGCATAACCTCAGCAACTCTTTCTTTTCCAAATAAAGTTTTTATAGATTTTTCAGCCTCAAGAATTTTCCCTTGCTGCAAAATGATAGCTAAGCATTTTTATGAATAAACAAAAAACTCAATAACATATATGGCATCAACAGCAAAGACAATTCGTTAGAAGGCTTATATAGAAGTTTGTGACTCCACATTCATGCAAGAAAACCTGAAACAGCCACCGAGGACTTTCTGGAGAAAATGCCATTCCTAATGCCAACAGAATAGAGGGTATAATTGCAATACCAAACATTGTCCTCCACCTGTTACAAATATTAAAAATAATAGAATAAGAGAGGCAGAACAAGGTCACTAGAAAAGAAACATCAAATGTAACAGATAAAAACTAGAAAATAACTATAATTCTTATATAACCATATAGGCATATACGGATAATATAATATAAAGTTTTCAGCCATGGTTTGCACATTAATTTCTCACCACTAATGAATATAGCAAAGAGAGAATTATATCGACAACTAAACTGAAGTATGACTAACAAGACCAACATAAAAATCATGAAGCAGTAATTAAATGTTATGGTTAAGTGGTTTTCCAATGAGCTTGGATTAAGGCTTAGTTGAGTAGTACTTAAAGTAAAACATTCTTTTTTATGAAGAGAAATCTTGGAGACTGTGCAAACGCAGCATGTCTTTTATGAGGTTAAACCACGGACCCATGCAATGTGTGTCCCCCATCACACAGATCAAGTAAAGTATTGGTTTTTCATTGATAGGACATGGCCCCTAGAAATTACTTGCACCCAAGCGTTCGAACCTTAGATCCGGTGGGAGCATATGCCACCAAGACCAAGACCCTTATCACTTGAGCCAACCACTAGGGGTTTAAGTAAGACATTCAGCCAATTAAAAGAAAATACCATAGAGGGTTTCCTGCTAAAGGTAATCCAGCCACCAGTGCAGCAAGGATGCCAATACATATAAATAGCTGGTTCACGGATCCAAGTGCACCACGAATTTCAGTTGGTGAGATCTGTAATTTAAAATGTTGGACGATATCAGTCTCAATATATACACAATATGCATAGAACATGGCTAAAACAATATTAGGGCATGTGTAATACTACCTCGGATATGTAAAGAGGTACGATAGCAGATGTAACACCAATTCCAATGCCAGCAAGTAAGCGGCCAATTATCATGGTTTGCACACTTTGGGCTGTGGCACTGCAAATATTGAAGACAAAGCTTTAGTGTTCAGTGGGTGTATCAAATATCAAAAAGTTTTCTTCGATGAAAAACGACAAACCATAGAAATGCTCCAATTGCCAGTGGTATGGCATCTAATTGAAAAGTCCTTGTTCTACCAAATTTGTCAGCCAATGCTCCCCCGGTAAATGAACCAACAGTAGCACCAGCGAGAAGTGTGCTAACGACCCATCCTACTCAAACATTACATTGTGAAAAAGTATCAGCAGGAATATACTTATAACAAAAAGAACACGGTTCACACAATCTAAACCTTTACAATGAACAAAGATTACAATTTTATAGGTCAGCATGGAGCAATTAATAATCCAACTTTAGCTTTCAATAACTTAAAAAACAATGTTTCTTCTAGCATATTGAAATAGATGGCAAAGGTGATACAGACAAGACTCACTATTTCATTAATTTTTTTTTATAAGTAAATTCATTAAATTTATTAAGCATACCCTTTGTTGGTATGAGAGAGACTGATTTTTGGACAAAATGGAGAAAAAAGACACAGAAATAAAAGAGAGGGAGGAGCCAAAGAAAAGTAAAAACATCTCATTGTTTCTTACAATTTTCTGCATGTATTTAATCAAGCAAGTTACTGCACTTGCCTTGTACCACGGTGTTTTCAGCAATCCCAAGATCCTTGGCGAGGTACTCAAGAGCACCATTTACAACCCTACACAACCAAAGCAGTGTGTGATAAACACCTCGCAATGTGGATATCTTACAAAACACGATATTTAAGCACAGAAAGATATGCCGAAATCAGCTCAACATTTGCACATCAACTACTTGTAACATTATGATCAACTTATTCATCACAAATCAACAAACCGCAGAGTAGGAATTTGATGTAAATTTGTTACAAATGCACACAAACTCTAATGAGTTTTGTTACTCATCATCCTTATACACCACACACTACACTTATTTTTATTGTTTTTAATTTTTTTAAATGTTTTTATTTTTATTTATTTTTTGTTATATTTTTCATAAACTAATTGATTTCATCTACTCATTATCTATAGATCACACATTTGGAAAGAGAAAAAATAAAATAAAAAATTTATGGGTGGTGTGTGGTGTGAGGATGATGAGTAGAATTTTTCAACTCTAATAGGGCATGCAATTTGCAAAAATAAACTACGCCATACCCGAGATGGTAACCAAATAAAATAGCTCCCAAACAAGTAACACCAACGTATGGCAAGACTGTTCCTGAAGATTTGCTCTGAGGTACCAAGGAATCAACACTCTCAAGATCATCTGAAACTCATGTTCATATCGTGCATGTAAGAATATTGAAATTAGTTGAAAATCTAGAGTATCAGGGTCAGTGCAACATGTATAAACTTTTGGATATATAGACTTTTCATAAACAAGAAATATATAGTCGGTTTTCAAAGAACCACGCCTCGTCAATGCAATATTAAAACACCAAAATGAAAGGAAAGGGTCATAGCTGGTCAAAACACTACTACAAGCTAGCGTTTTGCATTCTCAGATTCTCTGTCCTCGGTATAGCACCAGGATGGGACTGCAAAGTTCATGCAAGATAATAATGCCATGGAGCCAGCAAGTTTCAAGGCAGAAGCGCAAATTTTATTTCAGATTGCAAAATCAAGAGATGAATTATTACTTCATCACAGCCGTAGTAAAAAGTAGAGCCATGCAGCAATATCTGCATTTCAAAAATATATATTTGGTAATAAAAAATTAAAAATGGCAGGTCATTATACAAAGAGACGTATTTAATGATGAGCATTATTAAGTTGGATTTTGTACTTGGTTCTTCAAACCCCAGAAAGAAAATACAATCAAATCCATTGGCAATGTAGGAATGGCTGTGAAGTGGGCTCTTCAATGCCCTTTTGAAGCGTCAAGTTTCGTGCAAATAATCTCAAACCTCAGTGACCGTACTGTCATTATGCAGCCCTAACAGAACATTTGTGATTTTACTTTTTGTGGAAGGCCATAAGTGGAGTAGCAATTCTCAAGAGTTTTTACTGCCGTCGTTAAACCCACAAACACACGCACACAAACAGCTAGAAATTGTGGCAACGCGAAACGGAAGGGAGCGACAGTAGCGAAGAACCAAAGAACGTACTAGTGATGACACTAAATCGTAATGATTTGCCAAATTTTTGGAAGAAGAAAACCGTGACCTAATTGAACTATACGATTCTTGAATTGAAAAGAAAGATATCAATCAGGGAGTGACGAACAAACCAGAAGCCTGAGCCTTGAGTGATCTGGACTTGACCGATGACCTGAAAATGCCATTAGAACCCAATCTTGCACTAGTGAGTTCAGCCTCCATAGCGATCGAATTGAGGCGTAGACCACAGCAGGCAGTCCTATCTGTCATTCTCAATCCTAAACTTGGTTTCCCAAATTCAACAAAACGCTTCAAAACCTTTGTGCGCTTTTGAACGCCAAAACCGATGCCTCCTTTGACTACATACGTTGACGCCTGCATTTTTTTACCTGAGTGGAAATCCCATTGCCCATAAAAGTCAAACAGAGTAAATACCCGTAAAAAGTTGAGTATACCAAGCAAGAGAATGTACTAATTTAGAAACAAGTTTATCTCAGAATAAGAATATAAGCAAGTATTGAAGGGTATTAAAAACAGAGCATGAGAATCAAAACTAAGATAAAATTTACGATCAAAACGATCAAATTAGATTGTTCACTACGAAAACAACTGGTGGACAATGCTCTTACTCTGACGATCTAATCTACTGTTGTCACTTTAAAAGATATAACTTTTAGAAATCGAAGAAAAAAATTGAAAGGAACTGCGGTGATAGAAACAGAACCAACCCAAAGAGAGCACTCTTTCACTATGGCCTTTTCAGCTTTGTAAGCTGCTCTGTCACTTGCTCTGCTTTGTTTTTTGTGAGGGAAATGAGAAGGAGAGACTTGGGAATGTCCGCAGGGAGGAAGCGGAAAAGCGGGAGACTTGCAACGAATTTGATGGAGAATTCAATTCTTTTCCAGTTTTCCTTTCCATCTTTTCGGGTTTTCCTTTCTCTTCTTGTCGATGGAAAATAAAAATAAAAAAGTAGAAAATTTACTGCAAACTTTGGTACGAGTCCCACGTTGGATCAAGAGGATCTCGGACTAGATTTGGGTTTTGTTTGAGATGTTGCGTGTGCACGTGACGGGGGACAGACTGATTGCCTTTCGTCTTCACTTTTTCATTCGATGTGAATGCTAAATACTCATGCTGTCACACAAAGTAAGGCTTGGGCTTTACTAAAATCCAAAATTTAAAAAATTATAATAGTAAAATTTTTTTATCTTACTATTATAATTTTTTAAATTTTTATATAAAATAAAATAAATAATTTATTTTTTTTAAATCTTAAAATAAAAATAATATTAAAAAATATATTCTAACAATATTTTATTCAATTTTTTAATTTTAATCTCAACTCATCTCATCTCTAAATATAAAAGAGTAATGTTAAGTTACGGTTTAATTAAGTTGAAAATTAAATAAATATTATTAAAATATTATTTTTTAATATTATTATATTTTGTGAGAATTTGAAAAAATTATAATGATGAGATGAAACGTTTCTTATATCTAAATTAGGCCTAAATATATTATTTTTAAAAAAATAATTATAGTCTATTATTTAAAAAAATAATTTGTTTAATGTAGATTTTAGATTTATTAATCTTTTTTTAGTTTTGCTACACAACCTCCACCACACTTCACACTCCATATTTTTTTAATTTTTTTTAATTTTTTTTAGTTTATTTTTTTTAACTATTTATTATTTATTATTTATTATTCATATAATAAATATTTGATAAAAGAAAAAAATAATAAAAATTAAAAATAATGTGGAGTGTGGAGTGTTAGGAGGTTGGAAAGATAGAGAATAACAATATCAAAATAATAGTCCAATTGAAAATCATTACAAAATTATAAAATAGTGTAGAAAAATATAAGAAAATTGAAAAAAGAAAATTTTTTGTATTTTTAATACTTTTGTTGTTATTATATGTTAAACACACTTTAGGTATTGAATGCAAATTTTGATGATTTGCTTGAAAGTTTTATATTTTTTTATATAAAATCTTCACTTGGGGGAAATGAAATAAACTTATCCATTGAAGTTTATATTATATTTCTATTTGCTATATTTTTTAGGTATATCAAAGGGAGAGGAGTATCGAAGCCGGCCAGCCAGACTGGATCCGGCTGCAGCCCATGCCACATGGTTTTCAACGAACGAAGGATTGCATATATTGGACCCATCCCCTCTGTAATCTTCTCATCCAGATCAACACAACTTAGTTTAATTGGGATAAGAGTGATTAAATAATTTTAAAAATTTGTTAACAAAAAAAAATTAATTTTTTTAAATATTACATATTAAAATACTTTTAATTTTAAATAAACTAAAAAATACATTCAAAGAAAAATATTATTTTGATGTTTTTCCTCAAATGTGTTTTTCCGAATAATACGGGATGTAATTTAAATTTTAAAAGGATTGTTAATAGAAGAAAATATCCATATAATTTTTAGACAATTACAATTAATTTCAAACTTTTAAGAATATGATCATAATTTTTTAAAATTTAAATAATCGTAATTTCTATATCAGAAATCACTTTTTTAATTTATTTATAAACAAACGTAACATATTTGAAATTACTTTAAATATATAGTTATCAAATAATAAATAACTTTTTAATAACAAAATTTATTATTTAAATGATAAACTATAAGTCTTAAAATTATAAATTATATTTCTGGTCACAGCCTCAAATATTCTATAAGTAGTTAAGGGAGGCTTAGTGCTTCAGAATGGGCCTAGTTTTTGAGCCATCTCTGCATGAACAGTCTCCGATTCATTCATGCATATATAGGCCTGCATTTTGATGGATCTTTTCAAAGCATATATACCATGTATCGCTTCCATATATACTTCAATAAATACTACCTAAATAACTGTACATAATGCTCAGAAAAATAATAATATCTATATACACCAATCTCATAGAGTTGAGTTACTGGACACACACACACACAAAATTAGAAGGAAAAAAAAAAAGACCATTAAAAATACAGTAATTGAACTCAAAAGCACAAATCAATTATACCCTGCAGCATGTATGAATTAGCTGTTAAATTCGAAAAATGTGGGCTCCATAAAAAATGAGTTTTTCACACTTTTCTATAGTGTGATTTACTTTTTTATATATAAATAGCTTGCACGAGATTTGTATATTTTTTATTTGTAAATATCATTTCTCTTGATCAAGTTTTTATGGGCATACCAGTACTATTTTGAGATATTTTATTAATAATATAATATAAATAATTAAATTTAACTATTTCTATCAGCGACAAATTTTAGGATAAGTAGTGATTTGACATACTATTAGAATAAATTAAGATCCTAACTTTGTCGATTCTACATTTTCCATTCCCCAGTTACTTAAATATTGATCTTAACACGTACATTTGCCGTTCCTACCTTCGAATATTCATCAATAGATCAGGTACTGTACCTTCGATTCATCAATAGATCAGGTACTGTAATATGTTAGCTAGTTAGTTATCTTGTCCAAACAGCTAGCTCGTACTATATATTGGTCATTGTCAAGACCAATGCATCTACTAAATCGATCCTTCAAAGCCAAGTTGCTTCAAATTCCAAAGACAGTTCATCTAATCGCTAAACTTGACATGTACCTTTCATTATTTTCAGACTAGAAAAGAGTTTTTAAGTACTCTTGAACAGGATCAAAATGCTTTAAACCCTTGGTTGGTTTCTCGAAGCCATGCAACTCAACATGTACATATTTGAATAGATGGATCTGCATTTTCATGAATCATGATCATCTTCATTGATTTCAAACGATCCATGCATCTTCGCACGATCGACTAGCTATTAAAGGCCGGATTGATTCATGCAAATCCATCTTCGCACGACTAATATTATTAAACCTGGGTGCATCATGGTGACTGTACATTTAAAGGAACTGCATGGAGAAAGAAAAATGACATTCCAAGGCAATAACAATCCAATCACATTTTGTAGGCAGGAACAAAACGATCGATCGAGGAAATATTGCGCATACAGTATTGCCTGCATCTAAGGTTGGGCACAAAAGAGTATAACGCGCTTAAGTATTAGGTGAGAGAGAGAGAGAGAGAGAGAGAGAGAGAGAGAGAGAGCCTTTAATCATCAAGAAGTAGTCGGGCCAACCTCACCAATTATTGAAGTAGGTCAAAACCATGTAGACTACACTAGGGAGTTTAATTTCTATATATTGCAACGACTACCTAGCTAGCTAGCTAGCTAGAGTTCTTTGTATACCATGGATATATAATAATATCTACCGAAGTACTCTTATCGACTTAGTCCAAACCGGTAAGTACTAGTGCATAAATCTATACGTACGTACATATATATATATATATATATATATATATAATATCAGAAATTCTATTTGCAAATTTGAGTGGGAGATTACAATACAGTTTTATTGATGAATGAAGATAAAAGGAAAAAAAATATTATTTTAAAAATGATATTAGTATAATTTTAAATTTTTTAAATATAATTATATGAATTTGTATGAGCAGTCTTTAAATAGAGACTGTATGTAGACTAACTATATATATAATATATATGCCGGTCTATTAATATTGTTGTATTATTATATATACTCGTACTTATAATTAATTGGATGATGTTAACAGTAGTACTATTAATGTTGCCTTATATTATATAGACAAATTATAGTACATGTGTCTTATAATTTGTCTATTAATATAAGAGTAATGCTAGAGAAAAGTCACTATAGCAGTGTATACTTTATACTCACTGTGTGGCTGCTTCTAGTTGATTATTCCTAACACTTACTTGGGAAGATGTGTGGTCTACATGATGTCACATTATGTGTGTAAAATAGATGCTCTCAATAATGACTTCTATCTATATTTATTTTTAATATAATATAGTTCTATTAATCCTTAGATTTTCATTAGAAAGCACGTCGACCCAGTGGGCCATGTTTGGAGATTCAGGAAATCTTTAAACGTTAACAGCTGCATTACTTCAATCATATACTCGAGAAAGCACGAAGAACAAGTACTCTTAGGGTCGTGTTTTTTTATTAGAAATCACAATTACACAATAACAAAACGATCATCGAGTACTTCATTATCATGAAACAGTCTCTCATCATGAACTAATATAACCTGGGAGCAAGATCACATCTAGAGATCGGAGAGAGAGAGGGAGGGAGAGAGAGAGATCCATTGCAATAGATTTGTGGGCTCATTCCACTTACATGTGTTTTCATGCATGGAGGGGATGGCCCCATGTGCCTTGTCTCATTAATTTTCTTCTTCGTGAATCTAGTACTAGTGTTCTACTCGCAGTCGCCCTAATTAACTACTCTATATGTCCAAAATCTGAATGGGACTTGCTCGGTCAGGTAGGATAGGACGACTCACAACAAAAGACCCAAATTAGTTCCCACTTCGATCGGCCTCATTGTCAATCGCTTTAAGCATGCCTTGGTCTTTGTTTGGAGGAGTTGTTGGTAAGCAATTAGGAGAAGATGTATCACGTACAGGTCCGGCCTCAATGTAATTTGAATCTGTAGAAAAAAAAAGGCAGCTTCGACAAGAATAGACAAGATTAGTGGTTTAGTGATGACTTAAATTCAGATGAAATGATCATATATGACCATATATACATGATGTTTATTAATATCTGGCTGTCTTGATCATATCATGCATGTAATTAATTAAACTGTTGAATCGACCACGCGCGCAGGAGATAGATCATGTATCTGGAGACGACAAGCATTTTCATGAACCAATCACAATGGATCCATAGGTACAGCGTGTGATTAATTAGCATTTGAAGCTTTTGTTTAAAAAGCAAGACTTTGATTAACCCAAATCATGGTAGTCAGTAAGATTCGAAGAGATTTTCCTCTAATAAATAAAGAGGAACTCAACGTCAATCACGCAATTAGCATGCTTAAGATAATCTAGCTCATGTGTAGCATGATACGTCATGGCCGTGGACCCACGTATATACCATCCTGATTACTTTCAAGTCATCACACACTCTTCCTCTAACGCTTACAAAGCTCTTAAAAAACGAGTTTTCCATGGAGTTCATGGTATATTAGGGCTCAGTTTTTCTAAACTACCTGGGCAACAGTAAACATGTTATTGGTTACGCGCGACATGTGGGTCATGGAAAAACGACGTGGGAGACAGATGGCCGGTGTTAGATTTATACCAGATCATACACAAGCTAGCTAGCATATAGAGTTCAGAGCAAAATACATCATTATTTTAAAGCTTTCCCTCCCTCTGTGATCTCTGTAGAGTGCTTTGATAAGTATAATACTATAAATGATAATCTACGTACCATCCATCTTTAGTTTTCTTGTTCTGGGTTCTTCCGGATATTAGGTAGTAAGGTATATATGTACCTTTCTTCTCCTTGGGATTTTCGCAACTAACACACTCTCTTTTCTTGTTCTTCTTCTTTTGTGCATCCCCCTAATGATTAGCGATCTCTAAGTTATACAGCGTCCAAATTACTTTTTATCCTATATATATAGCTACTGGCTTCACATGCAGCCACTACCAAGTCATCCACTTAATTCCAACCCTCTGATCTGCTTCTCTGATCTCTGGAAGTGATCTCTACCTCTCTCTCATGGCTGAGATTGATTATCTATCAGAACCAAATACTTCCATTACCACACCTCTTAAGCTCTTTGGCTTCAAAATCCAGAACGTTTCAGAAGAAAACGACTCAGATTCAAGCAAAACCCCATCTGGGTTACATGAAACAGAAGCTTTCCAATCTACCGAAGGCCGAAAATTCGAGTGTCAATACTGCTGCCGCGAGTTCGCCAACTCACAAGCATTGGGAGGCCATCAAAACGCCCACAAGAAAGAAAGACAGCTACTAAAGCGCGCACAAATGCAAGCCAGTCGAAACCAGCTGGGTGCTGCTTCGCACCTCCGGCAAACCCCGATAATATCAGCCTTCACACCACCACCACACTTCCTTGGTCCGGCGGTGGGGGCGCCGCCACAGTCCCCCTCGTGGTTTCTCATGTCTCATCCAGGTGCAGCCACTCCAGCTTTCACCCTGCAGCCAAGCAGTGGCGTGTATCATTCCGGGGCTACGACCTCGGTGCCTGGAAGGCGTGTCTATGCCGCCGGGGGAGTTGGGGAGCCTATGATGACGGTTTTCTCCCATGGGGTCGGGAACCATGCCGGAATTGTGCCGGGGGGGAGTGGGTTTGCCAGAGATGGTGGAGGTTCGCACTTTGACAGAGGTTTGGGCCTGGACTTACAACTTGGCCTTGGACCTAGAGGGCCATAAGTTGGTCTTGAGTCAAGCCCATTTGATTCTTAAGGGAAATTTGTGGAGTTAGAATCCTTGGGCATGTCAATTTCCAATTTTCCAACTTTCAAGAGTGAAACAATGTCATGTACATTCTCTCCCAAAAAAATAAAAAAAATAAAAAAATATAAAAAATATATATATATATATAATGAAATAAAAAAATCCAAAATTATCTACCACTTTCATTTTTTGTCTCCTACCCTTGTTCTCTTCCATTTTTGGGCCATTCCATTTTGTCCTTATATATATATATATATATATATAATGTAACATCATCATCTATCAACACTTCAATCAAGTCTTATTTAAATGAAAAAACAAAATCAAGAACTCATGGATAGTTACATCAGCATGATAAGATGCAAGTATAATAAAGATATCATTTTTTTGACATTTTTCTTTTCTACTCCTAAAAGAGAACCTTAGAAAAGTATTATTTAAGAATAATTCTTCTCATCAGTCACTATTTACCTCATAACTCAAAGAAGAAGAAGGAAAAAAAAAAAGTTGTCATTAGTTAAACTTCACACAAATGTTACAGAAAAAGGTTTGGGCCGAACCCATCACGCTCGCATATGGGCCAATCCAGTACTGTTTGGAAGCCCAGATTAAAAACGAAATAAATGAAAAAAACAAAAGGAAAAAGATTCTACTTCGTGCTATCCTCTGATCCGTGATTTTTTGTTTTTCCAAATACCATCTATCAATACAGCGCCCAAACCAAAAGCGCAACTATCTTCGAAGCTTCAAACTGAACTGAACTCTCAGCCTCTGCTTCTGTCTTTGCAACTTCCCTACTTTTCTTCGATTCAAGTGTCCAGATTACAAAAAGGTTCGCTTCCTTTGTTGTTGTTTTTGTTTTGTAATTTATTTTATCTTTTGCACTTTAAAATTCCGATACTTGGTATTTTAGAAGTGAAAAACAGCTTGTTTTGGCTGTGCTTTTCGCTCTGTAATTAGAACTGGCTGGGGTCAATGTTGGGTTTGAATGAAAAGTTGCAATTACGTGCTTATATGTTTCTTGTCCTTTTGGCCCCGTTTGGTTGCTGAGAAAATGTTGGAAAAGAAATGCATAAAATGAAAAAAAACCTCACCACCGAGTTCGAATGCTGAAGTTTTCATCAATATAACGATTTGGCTTAGCCGAGTTAAATTCTTCAACACTCGCCAAATATTGTTTCAAAACTCGATGCCCACAAAAGGGGAGCAAAAGGAAATAAATATAAGAATTTCTTTGTAGCTCCTAAGTGACAAATTAATCGTTGAAGCTTCATTATTCAAACCGTGGAAGCCAACCATTTGATAGTGTGGTAGCTTTTGGTGTATAGGTCAATGTTGTTTGCGATCTCGGTCCCAAATTCTTGCATATCTTATCCAAGAAGCGCCAGTTGCCCTCATTTTCTCAGAAAGCGTTCCGTTCCAGCGAGGCTTTCTATACGTGCTTCATTGCCGGATAATAACAATGGTGCAAAAATGGAGTATACTCCTTGGTTGATCGTTGGATTGGGAAACCCTGGTAATAAGTACCATGGTACAAGGCACAATGTAATGCAATACTTCCAGAAGGTACTTCACGTCTATATTTTTTTTCCTTTGTTCCATCTTAGTAATTGGTATTCTATTTATCAGGTTGGTTTTGAAATGATCGATAGCATTTCACGAGCAGAGGGCATATCAATGAACACAATACAGTCAAAGACCTTAATTGGAATAGGTGCGCATCAGCCCTATTCTTACTCATGTTGGTCATTTTTTTATATTCAAGTTTCCATTTTCATTGGGAGTGATGTTTATCCTGATTTCCTTTTGTGATAAGTACAGGTTCCATTGGCGAGGTGCCGATTTTATTGGCAAAGCCTCAAGCTTACGTGAATTACAGTGGAGAAGCAGTTTGTTCTTATCTTATATTTCATTTTATAGTTTGGTTTCTTAGTTTTATCAATGTCTTGATAGGTACATATGTTTTCTTCACAGCCAACATATGAAACTTCTCTTTGAGGGCTAAAAACATTATTAGAATGACAATGTGCACCATTAGGTGAATGGATAAAACACATCAAATGGAAATGATGTAGGTGAAAAAGAATTGAAAAGAAAGATTTCTCTCACGAAAAAAATACTTCTATGGTACTAAATAACCTTGACTTGCTTGTATAATAGGGTTTGTTCCTCCTCTTTTTCCGTCAATCACTAGCAGGGTAAGCATGGTGAGTGTGATGGTTGGAAGGCAAATCATTTTTTAGTTTCATAAAGAATAATTTGGAATTGCCAAGTGAATTCCATTGGAATCATATGTGGATTTTGCATAATGGTATTCTGTATCATTTATCTTCTGTTACCATTGATTTATGCAGAAGGTCATGGGTGGCTTTGCCGGTGCTTTTCTTGTTAAATCCCCCCCCCAAACCCAACTAAAGTACGAGCTACACATTCCAAATTATTGTTGTAACTTATCAACGTTGTGGATCTAGACCACTCAATCATAATTTAAATTGATGGGCTTTATCTTTTTGGTTATGCTTCAACTAATGCCTTTTAAGAGCATGCTACTGTGTTCTATAGTTGTTTTGAGCCAACTATAGTTCTGGTAGAAAGGTACTCACCATGAGGACTACAGAGTCTTGCCTATGTAATGCTCACTTTAAGTAAATAGTATCAGGTCTTCCCTCCGTACGGGTGGTAAATTATACCACAACACAATTATACCTTGTTTTGGTATGTAGTAAATGAATAAATGATATCTTGATGTTGATTAAACATCTTTATCATATGATGACAGTAAATACCTTGGACATGGTTACCGATCAAAAAAAAAAAAAACCTTGGACATGGTTATATGTTGATTCAGCATAATAATATTATTACGATTGTCTGTGTTGTGTTTGTTTTACTCTATCTTATCTCTGTACTCTAATCAAATGTCTCCCCCTTTCATTGGTAGAATAAGTGGATATGCACATATTTCATTCCTAGGCTCCTTAAGATGTTCATAAATTATCCCTGACCTTTTCTTTTCTTTTCACCATTGATAAGGTTGGACCACTTGCCGCATATTATCAAGTACCATTGCGTCATATTTTATTGGTATGCATTTTAATACCTTCATCCACTGTGTCTTGGTTGACAAATAACTTTTCATGACACTTTATGTAAATCATTATGAAAATATATTTTATCCCGACCTACCTATGTAGGTTTATGATGAGATGAGCTTACCAAGTGGTGTTTTGAGGCTTCAGCCAAAAGGAGGACATGGCCATCATAATGGGTATATTCCTGGATATCACTTGTCTGATAATTAGTATGGTGTTAAGGATATTGTATTCTAGCAAGGAAAACTTTTACTAGCAACCTAGCAGATGAGGTGTTTAGTCTGCCAACATATCTGTTATTATGTTACAAATTAATGGGCGTTGCTAAGTGTGTTAAAATGAAGTGTTTATTTTTGGGTCTACATAACCCAAGGGTTTACTTTTCTCACCTATAAAGGTTGGAAATACCATTGGATTCAAAGCCATTGGCATGCAATATGAACTGTCTTCTTCTAATGATTATAGGTTTCTAGTAATCTCTCTTTTCCGACATAATCTAGCAGCCTTCCTGGAATGGGAGAGATTTTTGTCTTCGTGGAAATGGGGGAGATATTAGCTATGTAATTTTCCATACACATACATTTGACCGCATGTTGACAAGTTTGAGTTCATTTGGGTTTATACTTCCAACTAAACTAACATAACTGCTTTTTTTTTTTATTTAAATTAAAAAAAACTACAATCATTTAATTTTTGTGTTTTCTATCTTGTATTAGTTGTGTATGTTTATTCTAGAAAGAGCAGTGGTGTTGACAGCTTCCAAACGTTTACTTCAAATAGAATCCATGTAATTCAACTGAAACAGCTAAACTCGTTCTTCTCTCAGTTAAGAAAAACTTGATGGGTTTATCCAGTTTTACCATTCATTCAATTGCCTCATAGCATCTTAATTCTAAAGAGTTAATAAATCTCTCATTCGTGGCTAGAATATTCTATAACTAGTGGATCTCTTTTTACAGAATGAGGAGCGTAATGGAGCATTTGGATGGCTGTCGACAATTTCCTCGGTTGTGCATAGGTCAGTCCCTTAAGCACTATCACTTGCGAACAAAAATATTTCCTTAATTTGGAGAGCTCCACATCCCGTCATCGAAAAGTTCAAGACTCTTCATGTTTACAGGCATCGGAAATCCCCCTGGAACCATGGACTTAAAAGCTTTTCTTCTCCAGAAGTTTAGTTCAGTAGAGCGCAAACAGGTTTGTGATTGTCAACGTGGTATTGCCTAGTGTTCTCTGCCTTTGGAAATATATGCAAGGTCATATATCATCTTATTTGGGTCCTTCTAAGTTTCTAACTGTTTTGCATTCCTGCATAAATTATGCTAGTCTGAGGCATTAATCGTTTCGATATTCCACAATAATCTGTAGGACAAATGGCACCTTCCAGCCCCCTCCTATAAGAGAATGGCATGGTGGGTGTGGCATTTAAGATCACAGCAAGTGTTTAACTTACCAATAAAGAGAACGATATACTGACTAGGCTGAATTTATGTTCCTCTGGTGCATGTGGCTGTTAAGATGGTTCTAATCACCACATGAAATTTTGTGGAGTTGCTTGCTCAAGTGTATATCGTGGTGCTTGTGTCTGTGCATTTTCACTTGTTTTTTTTTTTTTTTTTTAAATTTTGTAGAGTAGTACTTATCAAAGATTTTTAACTGTCAGTAGCTATCTGGACAGATTGATGCAGCCCTTGAACAAGGGGTTGAGGCTGTCAGGAGCCTGGTACTCCATGGATTTAGTGAAAACATCAATAGATTTAATTTGGGGCAAAAATACAAGTATCATAAAGTCTGATTCTAACGGATGGAAGGATTGAAGAAAGATACAAATGTCAATCCGACGCTATCACAAGTCGCCTATCGATGTTAGCCTTGCGTGTTTTGCTCGGTTGGTTGCTTCTCATCTTTGAGCCAGGAGATGTAACTTACTGCAGTATTCTTCCTTATACTAGCAACCGAAGAGGTGTAATAATCTTTCACAATTTTTTTTATAGCACATTGAACTTAATTTCCCCAATTGATGGAAGTTTATGTCATGCAAGGTGCACTAAAATCTTGCTGAATTTGTCAAAGCTTGTAACCTAATTGACATAACTTCTAGTTTCTAAAATGGAGGTCTGTAGTTCGAAAACCCCCCTCCCTCGACTCAAAAAAAAAAAAAAAAAATGCTTGCTGAATTCTTCAGACTATGAGTTTGGACCCTTTCTCATATACGATTTGGTCACATGGAGCCTAATTTGCAGCCATATGTAAATCGATCAAATGGCCGACTTGGCAACTTTTTTGTCAAAATCACAACAAAAATGTCCTTTTGAAAAAGCGACTTTGGTGTTGCCCTCAACGTACAATCCATGAATGGTCCGCAGGCACTCCCTACCAAAAACCCTAAACTTGAAGAATCCCATCCCTCTGGGATCCTATAAAATCGGGTAGATCCTAGACGTCCATCATGAATATCCAACTAATCAGACGGTTGTTATGGACTCGGTCATTTTTTTTTTATATATTTTTTTTTAAAATGGCCTCGATTAGAACGTTGGAACTTCCCAAAAGGTTAAAAAGAAGATTGGAAAGTGACGAACAGGCCTATCTTTATCTCTCTCTGTCCCTTACCCTCTCCTGAGTCTATCAGACCGTTGCAAGATCAAATTTTTAATTACAAAAGGTGAAGAGAGAACCCCAATAAGAAACTACAAAAAATATTCAGTCAATCGATGCTCTGCCGAACCTCAAGTTCATCAACAATGGCAGAGACCAACGGCTCTTTGCCGCAAACCCATCAACCGAATCCCGTGCTTCAGTCTCTCTTCCACGCCCTCGACCCCATATCTCTCATCCGCTCTCAGAATTCAAACTCCAATCAACCCGTTCCTCTCAGACTCATTACGGAGAGCTTTATCATGGAGAGAGGCCCCAGATACCGTGCATACGCTGAGCTGCGAGAAGCAAAGCTGAGAATGAAGGAAATAAAGCAACATGAACCGGAGCCGTACGAGCCAAAGCTTACCCCTCCAAAGAAACAGGTAAAGTTTCAAGGGAGTTTGGTCTCTAGGCCCCAAAGGTCCTCCCTTCTTGCGCAGTCGGTGCCCGATTTCGCAGCAGCATTGCGAAAAGAGAACCGGAAGCCGGTGATGACCCTTCCATCAGTGCAAGAGATGACACCGCCATCAAAGAACTGGTCCAAAGCTAATGGGGTTCTGTCCAATTCAAGAGGGAGCAAGTCGGCAAGTGCAGGGGAGAAGAGGGGTGGTGGTGCTGGGGGATTGTTGGCAAGGAAGAGCTATGCTAGTGTTGAGGAATTGAAAGGGCTGTCCTCGACCGCGGCGAATGCAATTAATGGAGAAAACCGGGGTGGAAGGAGCAGAAGAGGGATGGGGAAGACTGTTCTGGGGTACAGACAGTTTTGAACGTCCCGGTCGTGGCGGACCTGGCGGTATTTTTTCATATTGGATTTACAATTCATTCGTTTTTCTTTTCTTATTTGGAATTGGGTTTGTTTCACGAGTTTTTTAGAGTAATCTTTCACGGCGTTCTCCAGATGTTGAAGATGAAGTTGTTTCTTTTAGCTATGGATGCGAATATCAGATATGATTGTAATATACTGATTGAGATCCCGTAGATCTCTCTCTTCTTCCGTAATGGGATTTTAAAGACTTGAGGACATGGCCATCCGTCTGCATTGTTTGAAATTCCGTCTAAAAGCTTTTTGGAAAAAAGGGGTTAATTGGCATTCAATCTTTAGACTCACTGCATTAAATGCTAGTGTAGATGGTATAAGGTCGAGCTCCACTTGTTATGTCTGTATCTCTCGTAATTATAAAAGTATTTAAAATAGAAAATTATAATTATTACAAAATTAACCATTTGTCGATGACCAAACCACAAAAGAGATCCTTCTGACTGTTTTTATAAAACTGTAACAATCCTGCTTTGAAACAATGGACAGGCTCATTTCTGAGTGAGTTATCCCAGACTGAAATTTCACTAAACAAAAACCATTTTACAAACGGTTTGGCTATTTGAAGACAAGTTACATCCAAGAAGGCCTGTCTTTTTGGACAGTGCTAATCTTTTCAATCCAGTAGCCACTTTCAATACATACAATTTGATCAGTTTGTACAAAATCTTCATGGTTTATTTAACGGAGAAGGTCTGGTGAGTCAGCATACGAAATTTCAAAAGGAACCTGGCCTGCCATCCAAAAGGTCCATCACAATTTCCTCAATCAAAATTTGAAGTATGTTCCCATCAATTTCGGCACCAGTCTCAAATGCTTCAGTATCAAAATCTGTCCATTTCCTCAAGGAATGACTCATCTCCAATTCTATTATCTCATCTGGAATCATCCCAGCCAAATCTGTCCACCTTCTAACCTCCTCTGCAGCATCTAGAGTCAACTTCTCTGTACTCATGTATAATGGCAACCTTGACCATGTCTTGAATCCGGAGTTACAGTATTGACCATATTTTGAGTCTAAACATTCTACGATCAAGTCAAAAAGAAATGTCCGTAGGTGGTTTCTTTCTTTGGTGTCATCCAACCCGATAAAGCCAATATAATTTGTCCATGCAGTACGACCAAAAGATTCCATTCCATCAAGGAGATGAGGGCTAATAAGAAAACCTTTCATTCCATCAAAAGTATGCGGGGTTGCATTTCCAAACAAGAGTTCAGCATTCAAGATTACCTCCTTTGCTTGAGCGACCTTAATTCCCGTCAGTCCTGGCCCGGTAAGATTCAGGATGTCCAATATTTTCGAGACATGTCTGACATAATCGACTACCATCTGTCTCCTTTCCATCCCTTTATTTGATGAGGTTGCTGAATCCAAAAAATGGGCATCAGGTCCCAGTGGTTGTAACTGGTTATAGGAGTAATCCATAGGGTCGGGACACAACCTATGTCTGGGAACTGCAAGCAAAGATTGGAGGCAGAAATAAGAACACTTAGAAGAAATTAAAATCATATGTATGGGAAAGAAAAGGGATGTGTTTCAACAATTCATTTCAGAGATCAGTCAATCTAAAAAGGGTATACAAAGGCACTATGTATTTCTTTGTCCTCCAATCTCTAGAATGTTATTCGAGAGCTTTTTTTCACCTGGGCTTTCATCCAGACTACTAGAAGAAAACGAGGCCTCAAGAACAGATCCAGGGCTAAGATGATGACTTTGACATGTACTTCCAACCAGCCCTTCTATCTCTGCTTTAGTCTGAAGAAAGAAACGAGAGAAACTGCACTTGTTAGGAATAGACAATTGCTAAAACAGTATTCACTCAACAATAGCACAAAATCAAAGGGCATAAAGGACCAATAATAATCATATTTGAAAGCCAGCTATTAAACAATGAAACAAGCAGGCATATAAAATTCTTCCTAATCGACAAGGAAAACCTAGCTGAAGAAAGGAGCAAATTAAACTAATTGTCAGCAGTTTCCAGACACTTTAAATGCTAACCGACTGTTTGACACAAGTCGTCCTTTCATCCTAATGGTAAAAGACACTTTTATTATCCCAGATAAATGGTTAAGGTAATGATTCGTTTCCAACAAAGACGATTTTTAATAGGCTTACAAGTTGAGACATAAGTGTTCTAATGGTATCCCTACATGCATTCATTGACAGAAAAGGCAAAATATGGAATTAAAAATCCCAGTTAAAATAATAACGCCTGTTGGTTCTGCGTGGGTGGGTTGAATTGTCCAAACAGTAAAGATTTGGCTGAAGTAAAGCAACACGGCTGAAATACACAAACATAAGTTATGAAAGATTCTAGCATGACCAGTACCCTGAAAGCTATATCCTTATTGAACATATGACCATCCTGAGAGCAAGGTTGCTCTGCCCTGAAGGCAGATATTAACTCTTGGAGAATTATAGCAGCGGATGTCTTTACTGGAGCACCATTTATCAACTCTTCATCTTCTTGACGAGTCAATTCCTTCCATTTTTGTTCCAAAAGGACCCCTAAAGCATCTCTTGTCAATGGCAATGGCCTTTGAAAAGGTATCTTCCCATTTTCATCCCTCATTTTCTCCTCTATTTTTGCCGGAATTCCAGTCTTGTGCCTTACAGAGGAATTGAATGTAAAAGAAATAACATCGGTTTCCTTATTTCCATCAGCTCTTTCTCCCTCTCCTCGACCAGCTAATCTACCACTCACAGTATTTTGGTTCATGGATTGAGCATTAAGTCCCATGCATTTTCCACTCGAAGTATCAGTCCAAACATTTCTTTCTTTTGCAATAGTTGAACTGACAAAACCTGTACTTTCAGTTTGCCCGCTTGCATTTATTGTTCTCCTTTTTCGCACCAGAGTCCTTAACTGCTGTAAGGATTCATCCTGTCCGTTACAAACCTTCTTCACTGTGTCAAACCCAGAAGTGTCTACCTTACTAAGCACCCTGGGCCTGGTTCGGCCGGTTAGACTTCGGTTCAAAGTGACAAAATCTTTGGTCCCAGTAGCAGCATTTCCAGCTGATGAGACTCTTCGGCTCTGCAGATTACTTAGTTTAGACCTAGGTGGAATCTTATCCCTGCCTAACAACATTCGATCCACTGTTTGCAACTTCTGCTTGAAAGCCATGGAAGATGTTTTGTCTTCTTGAGGCTTGCATGTGTGGCTCGATAATTGCAATTGTCGTTGATCTTCGTGTGATAGAGGCACTCTTTCTGTAATTGGATCATTATTGTCTTGTAGATTGTCCTTTGCTTTGGCAACAAGAGGAAAGCCCTGGTCCTTACTTCTTAGGAAAAATGCCTCTCTTTCTTGCTCATGTGAGGATTCAGGTGGCCTTGGTTTACTCCATCCAGAATCCTGAGAAGCAACAACATTTGAAGCAAAAAAAGCAGATGGCTGTTCCTCTGCATTTGGTCCTAAGGCCACCAAATTACCACAATTTGTACAAGATGTCTGCCCCATCAAAGGATGGGCTAAACCCCCATTATAACTGGGTTGTTCCAATGTATCTGGTGACATAAACCTGGTTCTCTCTGTCTCCATCTCATCCTTGGGAGAATGATACAAAGAACTTGAATAAGTAAGAGCGCATTTAGCTCTGTTTGTAGCTTGCAAGCCTGGTTCCAAAATCTTAGTAGCAGCACCAATTAATCGAGAGCTTCGAGGCACATTCCTCCCAGAGGAAATCCTTGAACTCTTCACCGGTGAAGCAAGCTTTGGGTGATGATGATGGTGCTTTCTCGACCGTGACAAAACACTTTTAATTTGTAATGCCTCAGCTCCAAACCTAGTCACTGCCTGTCCCTCAAACAGCCCAGTCTTCTGAAGCTTCTGAGGCCTCGATTCCTGCTTGGTTCCTCCTTCGTTCCGATTCAACTCCTCCTTATAAAGCCCACCATGACTAGCCACAAATTTCTCCTCTTCAATACCATATTTATCAGAGAATGAAGGTTTCTTAGGCTTATCTCGATGCACAGTCGGCATGGATTCAAGACCCATTAGCCTAGCAACCAAACCAGGAGTCCGCATTTCATTCTTTTTCTCCAAATCCAACCGACGATTTCCAGATTTCTTCACATTTGGGAAACCCCCGCTGTTCTCATCAGCAATCTACGATTCAAACATAACCGGAATACCAAATTACAAAACAATAAACAAGGAGCTTTACAAGTAGAAGAGGGGCAGAAACAAAAATTCATAACCAAGAGACATACCAAACAGCAAGAACTCATATTTCTACAAAGTAAAATGCATACCAAATGGAGCTTGGAAATGGGCATCTTCTCATCCCCTTTAAACTTCGAGGAAGCTTTCTTTGCTCGAACTAATACACACAAGACAAAAATCAATTTTTTTTCCACGGGGAAATTTGTATTTTTGTTTTTGTGTGAACATAGCGAGAAATATAGTGAGAAATTATGAAGCAATGAGGGGTTTTGTCCTGTGGATAAGAGAGTGACCTGGAGGAAGGAGCTTCTTGGAGAAGAGCTTCTTCTTTGCGAATCTCCGGTTCCAATCAAAAAGCTGAAGGAAGATCCCAACACAACCACCAGGCCTATGCGTCCTCTTCTCTGTAGCAATGGCCAAAGAGGACGACGTGTTCCCGGTGTTCTCATTCATTTCTCCAAACCGGAAGGACAAATCCCCAAATCACCTCAACCACTCATATACAAGCAAAAAAAAAAAATTCACTAAAGCCTCCAAATTTCTCAAACCCAACCTTGCATTGTCATTAAAACATGCATTTACAGAAACCGAAACTACATTCCTAACTCTCTTAGAACTTTGAAGAAACAGCACCGAGTTCTACAATCAGACTCGAAATCCAGAGAGGAACTAGCGATAGCACAAATCCTAAAACATGAACCTTCCGTACAGAAATAACAATACCAATGCCAAATCTAATCAACAACAGACCAAAAAGCTGAATCCGGAAAGCAACACCTCGGAGCCAGCAAAACAACGACGCACGCTCCACGAAGCACAAGTGGAGACAGAGAGAGAGGGGGAGAGAGAGAACGCTGCCAGTAGTATCTGTATTTACAACGCTGCACACAACAACGACCTGAGCCCAAAAAGCTTTCGGTACAACAAAACTCGGAAAGAGATTGTCGACGAGAAGAGAAGATGAAGGGGGAAAAAGAATGGAATCATATGTATGTTTTCGAATAATCTTCGCAAAGCTGCCAAAGCTCCACAGATTGAAGAAGCTCGAGGCTCTGTGTGAGGCTCTCTGTCTCTCTGCTACTGGCCCACTGGGCTGAGCGCGCATGAGAGAGAGAGAGAGAGTTAAGTGACTAGGATAAGCTCTGAGAGGGGACAGAGAGAGGACCCCACGCGCACCAGATTATTGGTCAACACCTACGCAGCTATTTCATGATAATAAAATATGTTATAGTTTTTATAAAATATTTAATTTTACAATAAAAATAATTTTATGATTTAATTTATCATAGTAATTAGATAAATGTAAATTAAATTATATCAGTTTTAATTTATTTTTATAAAAAATTATAATTAAAATATTTTTCCATATTTAAACATACGAAAATATAAATAAATGTATATATTATTATCGAAAAGTAGTAGTTGATGGGTTTACTTTAGAGCGACCGACGTTGGCTTTATATTTGACTAAACCCGGTCTAATGATTAGTGATGGGCATGTCCTTCGAAACAGCCATGCATGCACGTAATTGTTCTACTTTTACGTCCACGTTTAGCTCATCAAAAAGAGTAACCATAGACCAGCAATCATAGATGCCTGAATTGTTTTCGCCATTACTATCATTATTTTATAAAAATATTTTTGTTTTAAAATATAATTGCATCAAAAGTTGAAAAAAATAATCGTAGGTTCCTTATTTTGAAATTTTCTCTAAAAAAGTCAGCTTCAATTCCTGTTAAATTAAACTATACGGTCAACCCAAACACAATAGGTTAAGCTAAACAAATTAGTCATTTAAATTCTAATACGACCTATTTAAATATCCGGTAACACGACACAACTGATTTTATATAAATGGATTGAATTGACCCGCATAATCCATTGAATATGATTAACATAATTTTACATAAAAATTAAAATATATTTTTATTAATAGTCACAATATCTAAAAAAAATTAATACTACATACTAACAAAAATAAAATATCAATATTTTTAGATTTTAACCTATAATAAATCAATATTATAAACCCAATAATAACAAATATGAGCATAAGTCCAAAATTACAATCATACAATAAAAACATAAACATATTAAAAAATACTAATATTACATGTTATTGCATGTTGATTTCAGATTAAGCGAGTCAATATTACAAATCAACAATAATAAATATGAGCATAAGTCTAAAATTACATTCCTAACAATAAAAATATAAGTATATTAAGAAATATCAATATTATAAGTAATTGTAGATTGATTTCAAATTAAGCGAATTGATCCATTTATTAATCATATCTTAACGAACTCATTTATATCAAACATAAATCTACTAATTTTACATGGTACTTGTATTGAATTGACGGAGATGTCACATGATATTGACACCCCTACTCCAAGATCTTATTTAATGATCAAACGGATATGAAGCCACTGCCGAATCCATATCATATCCGTTTGATCCGGCATTAATGCACTCCTCGCCACACAAACTTACCAATAAACTGGTGATCAATTTATTTCGATTATATAATCAAGAGTGGCGGATTTATATATATATATATATATATATATTTCTTGAAAGCAGTAATACTTCGATATTGATGCAACTGATGTTGTCAATTTAGTACCTCCATGCATACAATAGTACTACTAACATATAGTGTACACGAGTTTAGCAACTCGTTTTCTCTTGCATGCATGTATCCAAAATTTTAGGAATATTTCAGATCAGCGTACTCAAAAGTATATTCACAATGGGCAAGCAAACACCAAAAAGGAGACATTAACCATTGCATATATGAAAGCAATCTTGGCCTGTCATGCTGCATCTAGTACTCCATCCAGAGCATGCATGTGGTTTGCATTATATCATCTTCCGGATCCGGCCTCATCCCCCCACCTCTGCAGCCTCGCTCCTATTTCCCTTTATTCTCACAAGAGAACTGCTAAGACAAAAGAAAAAAAGGAAAATGATAGGATCCATTTATTCCGTTCTAATTTTTATTTTTTTATTTTTTAAAAGTATTTATTAAGAAAATATTATTAAATAATATTGTAAATTTTTTTCTTTTTCTAAAAATATTTAAGTGTTAAAAAAATAATATATAAAATAAAAAAGAAGAGCGGGATGCTTGAGCGGGATCCCCAACGGGATCCCTAACATTGCCCAAAGAAAAAATTACACACAAATAAACATACAAATTGATGTAATTTTACTAAATTCGTTAGATCTATTTTATAATAAAAGTAATTTTATAATTTGACGTATTACATTAAGTCATATCAATTTATAATTTATTTTTATATAATTTTTTTGTAGTTAAAATATATATTTTTCTCATAGTTATATATTATGCAATCTTAGCTAGACACCCTTTCCTGGCCTGGCCTTTTTCTAATGGGTAGCTATCAAGGAATCCTCCCGATAATTTTTTTTATGCATTTTTTAATTCCCTTAAATATTTAAAAAATAATTATAATATCGTTAAAAAATAATTTTTAATCACTAAATACGAAAATAAAAATACAAACTGTTCGGTACTCGTTGTCGGAACCCCTAATCTTCTTTTTCTAATGCAACAATTTTGCGAAGTTGACCAGTGCTAGTTTTCCTTTTGAGGAACCAAATAAAACAAAAAAACATAAAGCCACGACAATATCCTGAATCAGGCCGCCGGAACTCACGAAATGGTTCTTTCACAATCGGGTGCGTATATGATAAGTCAAGCCACGACAATATCCTGACGAGACAAAAAAAAAAACTTTGAAAAATCCTTTTTACAGTTTTACAGTTGGAGGAATAATAACAGGTTGCCCCTCAGCTTGGACAATTCCACGTAAAAATGGTCCTAAAAGTCCATGAATTAAGGTCCATTAAAGACGGTTAATCATTATAGAAATATTCTATTTATAAAGTGATTATATAAAAATAATCTTATAAATTGACGTGATTTGATGTGATTTATCAGATTATAAAATTATTTTTATTATAAAATAGATCTAACGAATCATATGAAATACGTCAATTTATAAGATTATTTTTATGTAATTCTTTTATAGATGTAGTAATCCTCTAATTATTAATACTCATTAAGAAAAAGGTCTTATAACTCAAAAACTTGTGATATGTTTTATCTACCCAACAAGTTCCCAGCAAACAATAATCAATGTTGCCAACCGATCCATTTCATGTGTAGATCTTTGTTTTCCCGATTTTAGTAGGAATTAGACCCTTTTACTTGAACAAAAGGTAGTCTGCAAATGATGATTCTTAATTGGTGGCGGCCGAAGCTCTCACAAAGAAATCAATGCTTGAACCCACATAAATTCATCCTCATGAATCCTCACGATATATGGATATAAAGGATCATGAGAAAATGATAAGCATATTGCAAAGCTAGCTCATCTAATAATTAACTGAGTCCATGAATATATAATTGATTCGAACCATGCATGCATAAGGCAATCTATATAATCCTTGACTCATCCTGTGGAAACATGTGGGACCAACACAACTAGCATGTCCTAATTTCCCAACGCAGATCATATCATGATAGGCATACAAATAAAAAAAAAAAAACAAGAAGAAACGGACGGGCCATGAGAAAATGACATGAAGAGCATATAAGATCATGGAGTTGGAATTCATTATGCAGGGAAAAACAAAGCAAAACAAAACAAGCTGATCAAAAGGTAGAACAGAGAAAAAGTTGTCAATTCATTACCTCCCATATATAATAACGATCAATTTATACCTAATCTTAACTTTTTACTCCTCAGGTAAAGAATATAAGATCAGATATTAAGGGAACCAAATCAAAGTATGTACATGATCACCATGAGTGATCAAATATCAAAAGCATAAAAAGAAGAACATGCACAGCATGCATGGGACAGCCATGAAAGCAACCATTACCTGTCATTTAGCGCTCCAAAGCATGTGCACTTGAATTATGCCATTCCTTGTCCCTTCCATCATATATAGGTCTCTCATCTATTTTTCTTATTGATACAAACCCTTTAGTACTCCTTCACATTAATCTAGATGCATGTATTTTAACTTCTTAATTACACATCAAGATAAATATACAAGTAATTAAAAACGATTCAATCCACACAATTTGCAAAGTTATATCGACAGGAAGTAGATATCATATATCATTAATTAGAGCAATTGAAGCCTGTCACTTCCTGCTCTTATGTCGATCTTTGCCACTGGAAAAGAATAGACCAAAGCCAAATGAATATGCTGTAGGAACATTCAGAATTGCAGGACTAATCGGAACATGAGCATTGGCATATAATCCATGACCTTTCTTCAATGGTGGCTTTCGATAACCCTTTGAAGCCCAAGATTGAGATGCTTTTATTGATGCATGCTTCTGAGAAGTACTAGTATTCTGCTTAGAATCTTGAGCATCATTTGACAATGGGGGTCGCTTGAGATTTGCTGCTGATCCTGTTGAGTTGCTCCGAGATAAAAGTGGTGGTAAAGGGCAGAAGCTGATCCTTCCGTATCCACTACCACAGCTGCTAGTACTCCGCGTAAACCGCCAAAAGAACTTGGAACTCTGCTTTTGATCATGATTCACTTCAGTACGGCCTGCACCCTTGCTAATTTCCATGGCGCTCTCTTGCTTTGAAATTTCACGCATAGCTCGTGGTGGTGGCAATGGAGGACGAGAGCCGAACTGATCATCCGTTTGCTTCATGGGAGTGATCTTTTTCTTGATTTCAGTGGGAAGAATTTTCCCATCGGAGAAAAGCTCGTCCGCAGCATAAGATTCTTGACCAAAACTCTCACGATGAACACAGAAGTCGAAATCGATGCTCGAGCTCAAACCCGAGGAGTTTGATCGAAGATCATGATGACGGCTTTCAACAGGTACAAGTACATCGGATTGGCAAAAATCATGGGAAAATGAAATTCTAGGACTCGTACCAGTATTCGAACTTTCCGAGTAGAGATCAACACCCATTTCTTGAACCTTGCGAGATTGAATTGGAGGAGCAATATATATCAGACAACGCGAGCTTGGAGGAAAATAGTTATGGCATTATGGGCAGTTTGACGATTTATCTGCAACAAAGAAGCAATAAAAGAGTCAAACGTAACAAAGTAGTCTTCAAATTGAGAGTCTCGGAGGCATAAAAGAATGCCCGAAAGCTTCGAATTGAACACGAAAATCTGGGAGAGGAGACAAAACAATATAGGTTTCTTGAAGAGTTGGAGATCATAACTAATTAAGGCCGGTAAACGAACTCAAAGGTAAAAACAAATGGAGTAGATTGAAATACGAGTCCTGTACTATACTTGTTGGCCGGAGACTGGGAGGCCGTAAAGAGACAAATTAGCAAGCGAGTCGACGTAGTTTTAATCACCAAGAACTAGCCGGCCTCAGTAGGCAGGCTGCATATTGTGCCTATCATGCATGTGATCTAGCAAAGTTATAATTCTGCTGGCTGCCTTGGGAGTGGTTTGGCCTATATATATATATATATATATATATATATATATATATATATATATGTTGTCTCCTGTGTAGTAGTGGAAGTAGAATATTAAATTGCTCGAACAACATTAAATATTTGATAAAAGTTATATGATCCATTTTATTTGGGATCCCAGAATTTGATAAAAATCTTTAGATAACTTGATCAATTCCTTTCTAATTAACCGATCTGTTCTACTTACGTACGTGCCCGGCCGGCATGGACAGCATGGCTACTGCAATATGCATGCTTGCAAATAAACATTTTCGAAGCCGGTGGGCTAAAATAATATTGGCCGCTCTACCACTCTTGGATATATGATCAATGTGATGCAAGCCGCTCTCATCCATTGTTACAAACGGCGAAACCCTTTCCTATTTCTTTTTTTGTTTTTTGTTTTTAAACACTAATCAAGCAATGGTATACTTGGGATCACAGCATTAATCATGACCAAAAATTCTTAGTGACAGCAAATTAACTGAGCATTGAAATGGAGCTAACAACCCGACGTTGCAAATGAAACAAGTGATGAGGGCTATTTTGAACAAACTAACCGAAATCTCTCACACAGAATGTGAAAATTAACGACAGAGCGTGAAATCAAGTAGAGGAGACATGCAAAACAATAAACACAGACTCTGCCAATTTAATTGACAGGTCAACACAGCAATGTAATTACAGTTCTTGGTCAACTGCATGCAGCACTGTCATGTGTCATGATGCAGGCAGTTGCAAACAACTTGAAAGTTTGAATAACTAACGATTACAAAGTTGTGGAAGAATCTTGTTGAGGTGACAATATTATTGTAGGCAAATTCGCGGAAGGTTTTGGTGGAAGTTGCAAATTAAGTTAAAAAAAAGGTAGCAAACGTAGTTTTTAACAGTGCTGATCCTACAGCGCCCCTGACTTATTTGGGACCCATTCTTTTCCAACAAAGAAGATTTCTTGCACAGTACCACTCTTCAAATCGAAATGTCAACACAATCACTTGATCATTCAAAAAATATGAATCCTATGATGCAACTCTATCCATTTTAGGTGTTGTAGTTTTATGAGTATTACGAAGTAGTACTGGTGGAAGAATCATGTTGAGCTGACCTCGTAGGAGAGTTCAGGAAAGGTTTTGGTGGAAATTGAGGTAATTCAGAGTTACATTCTAACATCTCTATCACCTTACCCATTGATGGCCGATCTGAAGGATTGGTCTGAATGCACCACAAACTCACCATTATCATCCTTTTTATCATGTTGTCTTGATCATCATCTGTAATATCCCCAGGAGTATCATAAGTCTCACCCTTTCCAAGTTTGTCATAAATCCAGTTAGGAAAATAATTTTCACTGCTATGAGAGAGCACCCCATCATCAAGATTTTTCCTTCCCGCAACCATTTCAAGAACCAACATGCCATAACTGTAGACGTCAGACTTGTGGGAGACTCCGCCAAAGAGTATCGACTAAATACTTCAGGGGCAATATATCCTGCAGTTCCTCTCATGCCCGTCATTGACACAATACTGATATCTTTTGTTTTGCATAGTTTAGCAAGACCAAAATCAGAGATTTTTGGGCACAAATTCTCATCCAAAAGTATATTGTGAGGTTTTATGTCAAAATGCAGAATCCTAGTCCTACAACCTCGGTGTAAATATTCTAGTCCTCGAGCAATGCCAACTGCAATTTGGAACACGGTATTGCTGTCCAAGTAACAATTTGTGATTGAAGATCCTTTCTCATGTATAAACTTATCAAGAGATCCATTTTGCACAAATTCATAAATTAGAGCTCTTTTAGTCCTCTCATAGCAAAAACCCAAAAGAGTGACTATATTGACATGTGATGTTCTACTAATGCTAGCCACTTCATTTATAAATTCTTCTCCGTTACCTTTGGACTCGCCCAAGACTTTCACTGCTACAATACGCCCATCAGGTAGCTCCCCTTTGAATACCACACCATATCCTCCTTGTCCTACTTTATATTTGAATGAGTTGGTCAGTTTCTTCACATCTGAATAAGTATATCGCTTCGGGGCCATTGATCCAAAATTCCTTAGGATTTCCTCCGCAGTGAAATGATCATTATTTGCATCTCTTTTCCACCAGACCATTGAATTATTTGATAAGTATCCTCTCTTAACACTGCAGATAATCACAAAACAGAGAACTGCAATTCCTGCCAAACCTGCAATTGGAAAATCATAACGCAAAAAGTGGTTTAAGTCAGTATTTCAGCAGGGCATCATTAATTGTTGGATCGGGAAAGAAAGAAATCACAACAACGTTTAAATGATGTTGATCTTCATACCAATGGTCATGATAAGCCACCAATTGAGCCTCGTTGATGATTCTGCAACAAGGACATGCAGAAAGTTAGAATGCTTTATAGGAGAGCGATGTTTGGACTACAAAGGGCGCAATGGAAACATAGGGGAATATCGAAACAAAAAGAAAATGTAAAATCCTCAAGGAGGGTGTACGTGCATGCATGTGATGTTGTGGGTAGACCGTGGAATGCCTTTACTAAAACTAAAGCAGACAGCAAATAATATCTTTTCCATATATGCCGAAAATTATGAATATTGGTATTCATACTTTATACAAATTTGGTGATAGAAGTTTGAAATAGTATCTAATACCGGCCAGAATAGGTCTGAAATAGAAATGGACAAAATAGATCACATGAACTAGATAGGCGTGTTCCATTACCGCTCTCATCTACAGCACTGTTCTTTGGAGAATGCTCCCTTTCATGTAAAATTGCTAAAATAACTCTTTTTCTATTAAGCTCGTAATAAGGTCGTTATAGATATTTAGTGGGGGGCGTGCATCAACTAAAAATCTCAGAACTCTGCTATACTAGAATTAGTAGGGCCACCAAGGTCGTTAAAGCACGGGCTACATGGAACACATTAATGACTAGGGCCACTAAATTCAATAGAGACAGGACAACTCAAGGATTGAAAAGCTGTTCTAAACAGAGATTATGAACTAGAGCGGCACCAAAATGAAACTTTTTTAGGTTCGGGCCGCATTCAAGTAGACAAAAAGCAAGAATGTGAGAGAGTGAAGGTAATAAGTAGGCTTTCAAGTAAGAGACGAAATTACATCCAATAGTCAAGAATAACACAAGAAATTGGAAGCTTGGTGTGATTTTTCAATATATGGAAGTCAAAGATACATCTAACCAGAACGCGACCATCATCAAGACCACCCCACTAAGGCCTTCAGCAATTAAGGTGGGAGTGTTAGGCTATTCAACTAGTCTAAATACTTATTCTAAATCACTCAAACCATCCGTAGGCACAAAGACATAGATTAGCACCACCCATTGCACTGTCTGTAATCCAAATTCAATAGGCTATTAAAATGTTTCCATTGCCATTTCTATGGATAAACAATGTCTGCCTTAGCCCGTTCCAAATTACCCATTTTGACAATTCATTTCTATCTCAACGATCATTCCCAAGAGAAAACGCTAATTTTGTCTAGAAAAAAGCTCGAATACCTGGTGGCAGGGGACAGGGTTGATTGTCGCAAAGGCAGATGGGTTGGCCTGAATCCTGATCAAATCCACACTGCCTACCGGAAACCAGACAATCGGCACACTTACCATAATTCACACTGAAACCCACCATCAAAACCTTAATAAGCGTTGTCCGATTGTTTGTGAGCTCAAATGCCTGAATCCTGATCAAATCCACACTGCCTACCAGAAACCAGACAATCGGCACACTTACCATAATTCACACTGAAACCCGCCATCAAAACCTTAATAAGCGTTGTCCGATTGTTTGTGAGCTCAAATGCTTCCGCCTTGAAGATTTTCTCTCTAAGACCAAAGCTACAGTTAACAATACGCAGAATCAGATCGGTTGGAACCGGACCGGTCCGAAAATAAGCGTCGTTACTAGAATTCTTATTGATCGTGCAATGGAATTGATTAGTAGGTGTCACTGAACTCAGATTAGAGCAACCGTAGTAGATGGTGAGGTCCTCAGTGTCCGTACCGTAAGGGAATACAGCGGGATTCAGAGTGTAATTAAAGAAGTGGTGAGGGCAGGTGTTGCTCCAGAGGTCGGAGCGGGCGAGGGTCATGGTTTTTGCGGTCTCGTTGAGACGGAGGACTCGGTAACTCATAAAAGAAACGGTCAAACTGGCAAAGTCGTTTTCGCAAGTGAGTCGGAACTCAGGATGGCCACATTCGGCCCGGCTGCCGAAGGGGTAGGAAAGGTTCTTGAAGGGCCCGCAGTCGAAGGTCTTGGGGCAATCGAAATAGGGGGCGGTGGCATTATCGGAGGGAAAGGACGTGGCGACGAAGACGGAGAAAAGGAGGAGGAAGACGGGAGGGAGAGTGATTGGGTGCATGGCGGAGGAGTGGAGAAGTGAGAAGGCATCATTATTGGAGTGGAGGCAATAGGATTAGAGGAAGTTTGGTTGGAGGAGGTTGACTAGTAACAGCGCTGCCATAGTTGACTTGGACTGTTCATCGAGTAGCCTTCGAAAAATGACCCATGATCCGTATCTTTCAACGATTAATAACGTGGGCCTCCGCCTTTTGACGAAGAAAAAAAAAAAATTATAAAAAAAAAATTTAATTTAAAGGCCCGTTACATAATTTATATCTACGAGTAAACAAAACACAAAAATTCAAAGCATGTATTAAAAGGTAATAATCAGCTTGTTCACGTAGTCATGGACTGGTTTATGGTCAACACTTTCTTTAGTTTCTTCGAAACCACAGAGAGACGTCTTTTTTACGCAGAGAGCAAGTCCAAGTCATCGAGTAGACGTCTTTGTTAACCCGTAGGAAGGGGTATCATTACATTAAGAGTATTTTCATTGAATTAATTAAATTTATTTTTAAAATTTAGTTAATATTATATATATTTTTTTATATTTATATATTCTATTTAAACTCATTCTCTAAATTTAATTAGTCATTTACTTTTTATATAATAATAAAATATTATTAAATTAATAATATTTAATATTAACAACAAAAGCTAACTTCAATTGGGTGCTCGAGAATTGATTCAAGCACAACCAGGTCGTCCGTTGTCTTCATCACACACGTCGCTGTCTTTTTTTATCTGTCCACGTTAGCATTTTCTATACGACAGAATTTGGATTAATGATCGATCGTTTTAGTACAGCCCACTTTTGAGCTACTAGCCAAATTTTGAATAACAACTGTCATTTGTGAAATACCAGTACTCTTACCGTATACAAAAAGTCGTCAAATCATAAATTCACCAAATATTTTGGAGAGTGAGAGAAATCTTACATGAATGATTAGGCAGAAAACTCAAATACAGAGAATGCAGCTATGCATGGGCCGACCAGCAAGAAATGAGCAAAAACGCTTTCCTCACTCTGTAAAAATTAAATAATATATTATTATAATATAATAATAATTATTATTATTTTAAAATTTATAAAAATTAAATTATTTATTATATTTTATATAAAAATTTGAAAAAATTATAATAATAGAATGAAATGAAATAAGATAGATTTGTGTATCCAAATTAAAAGTTCCTGTCAAGGTGATCGACTTTGGCCTTATCTTTTTTCTTTTCTTTTGTTTTTTGGTTAAATTAAGGACCGAGTGTGAAATCAAATCATAAGAGACATCCGGCTCGAGGCCCGCAAATTTAAGTGATAGGTCATCATGCATGGCAACCCTCTTAACTAAAATTCTTCACCACCATGATGCAGTTGCAAACATGTCCAAAGTTGAATAATTAACGATTACAAAATTGTGGAAGAATCTTGAGGTGACCTACATGCATGTAGGCGAACTCAGGGAAGGTTTAAACAAAAATTGTATAACCCTTGGGTTGAAGAAGGGTATCTTCCAACATCTATATCACCTTACTCTATGGATGGCCGCTCGGAAAGATTAGTCTGAATGCACCACAAACTCAATGTTGTAAATTAAGTGAAAAACAGGAAGTAAACGTAATTTTTTACAATGCTGATCTTACAGCGCCCCTGCCTTATTTGGGATCCATTCTTTTCCAACAAAGAAGATTTCTTGCACAATACCACTCCCCAAATTGAAATGTCAACACAATCACTTGATCATTCAAAAAATCTGAATCCTGTGATGCAGTTCCATCCATTTTAGGTGTTGGAGTTTTATGAATATTACGAAGTAGTACTGGTGGAAGAATCATGTTGAGCCGACCTCGTAGGAGAGTTCAGGAACGGTTTTGGTGGAAATTGAGGTAATTCAGAGTTACATTCTAACATCTCTATCACCTTACCCATTGATGGCCGATCTGAAGGATTGGTCTGAATGCACCACAAACTCACCATTATCATCCTTTTTATCATGTTGTCTTGATCATCACCTGTAATATCCCCAGAAGTATCATAAGTCTCACCCTTTTCAAGTTTGTCATAAATCCAGTTAGGAAAATAATTTTCACTACCATGAGAGAGTACCCCATCATCAAGATTTTTCCTTCCCGCAACCATTTCAAGAACCAACATGCCATAACTGTAGACGTCAGACTTGTGAGAGACTCCACCAAAGTATCGACTAAATACTTCAGGGGCAATATATCCTACAGTTCCTCTCATGCCCGTCATTGACACAATACTGATATCTCTTGTTTTGCATAGTTTAGCAAGACCAAAATCAGAGATTTTTGGGCACAAATTCTCATCCAAAAGTATATTGTGAGGTTTTATGTCAAAATGCAGAATCCTAGTCCTACAACCTCGGTGTAAATATTCTAGTCCTCGAGCAATGCCAACTACAATTTGGAACATGGTCTTGCTGTCCAAGTAACAATTTGTGATTGAAGATCCTTTCTCATGTATGAACTTATCAAGAGATCCATTTTGCACAAATTCATAGATTAGAGCTCTTTTAGTCCTCTCATAGCAAAAACCCAAAAGATTGACTATATTGACATGTGATGTTCTACTAATGCTAGCCACTTCATTTATAAATTCTTCTCCATTACCTTTGGACTCACCCAAGACTTTCACTGCTACAATACGCCCATCAGGTAGCTCCCCTTTGAATACCACACCATATCCTCCTTGTCCTACTTTATGTTTGAATGAGTTGGTCAGTTTCTTCACATCTGAATAAGTATATCGCTTCGGGGCCATTGATCCAAAATTCCTTAGGATTTCCTCTGCAGTGAAATGATCATTCTTTGCATCTTTGTTCCACCAGACCATTGAATTATTTGATAAGTATCCTCTCTTAACACTGCAGATAATCACAAAAGAGAGAACTGCAATCCCTGCCAAACCTGTAGTTGGAAAATCATAACGGGAAAATCATAACGCAAAGAATGGTTTAAGTTAGTATTTCAGCAGGGCATCATTAATTAATCGTGGTATCGGAAAAGAAAGAAATCACTATAACGTTTAAATGATGTTGATCTTCATACCAATGGTCATGATAAGCCACCAACTGAGCCTCGTAGATGATCCTGCAACAAGGACACACAGAAAGTTAAGGCTGCTTTAGAGCATCCAAATGAGTAAATTTCTCTAAATTTTAGCTAAAAATCATCTTCCATCAAATTTTATTTAAATTTTATTCATCCTTTTAAAACATTCTACATCTCAATCCCTATTCTTTATCAATTCTATTAAAATAATATTTCTCTATTCTTTCTTTACTATTTTTTTAACTTAGTTCTTTTTACATTTTCTAAACTATTCAGTTATTTATCTTTAATCTCCTTTGTTTGAGTTTCGAACTATTAATCTCTAATAATTTTGAAAAAAATTAATAATTTATCTCTTAAAAATTGTAATATTTTCAAAATTTATCATTTTTAATGATAATATTTTTTCAAAATCCGTATTTTTTCCAAAATTTAAGATTTTATATATAAAAGAAGATTAATTATTATAAATGATATAGAAAGGCATGAGAGTGGACGTGTGATAGAATATATAGCAATGCAGGAGGAAATCTCATGGGGGATTTTAATTTTTGGGGAGCTACAATCGTTTCTCATAAAGCATTCACATCCGCTTCTTCATATGTAGTCCCTACTCCTTGGTTAAATTATAGGAAAAAAATATAAAAATGGAAGAAAAATGAGCTACGTCTGGTTCTCTATAATAAAAGACTCTTGATTTTATGGTGTATACAGTTGCTCCCCAAACTGTAAACATCCTAACTCATTCTTTATTTTTTTTATTCTAAACTTATATTTTAATAGAATATAAAGAAAGAATATAAAGGAAAGTGAAAGAAAAATAATAATAATAAAAGAATAGAAAAAGATTCTCTGATGTTGTGGGTGGACCGTGGAATGCCTTTAGTAAAAGTAAAGCAGACAGCTAGTACAGAGCACTCCCAATTAAGGGCAAGGCCCAAGAACAGCATGGGCTTGGAACATGAGTTTAGACTGGGACGAAAATTAAAGGAAAATTCTATATTTTTGTATTAATTTTGTACTGATCATACACGAAATGCTACAATTTCCCATATGCTTACAACTTGAGGATATTTAAGGTCAACAAAATTGAGAACATTTGAGATCAGACGCGTGAAATGCAAATAATCCTATATATGGAAACATGAATTTTGATCATTCATACTATATTAATTAATTTATTAAAGTTGTACATTGAAGAGCGCGACTAGTCAATGAATTAAGTTAATTAATATTCCGACGCATTGAATAAATGTGGAAATTAATACACAAATCGAGTTGGAGTAGTTTTGAATTGATCAACCTAGCTAGTGTTTGTCGTGGGACCAAAGCAGGAAATTAAGGACTAATTGCATGGTAATGGGAATGGAAGAAACTTTAGCAATTATTCTCAAATTTTCATTTAAAATGTCGTTAGCTAAAGCCTAATTTTATAAAAATAAATTTTAGTCTAATTTTGACAAGGTCACTGCTAATGTTCATGAATGTTTGGCATATACGATTTAAGACTATATATCCGCGCCCAGCAAACGAGTTCGGATCAGTTTTTCCTAAATGTTTGATCTAATTAATTTCTTAATTAATCCTCTGGTATTGAGAAGTTTTCTTGATTTATTCATTCAAGCAGTACGAGAGAGTAAAAAATGAAAAAGGTAGCTACCGATCAAATAAATTAACCAGCGAAATGGATACTTACCATCTGATATTTCATCACACGTTGATGGAAAAGACCCAGTTATACAGTGGCAAGCGAAAGTATTCGTGCTGCTGTTGAACCCACACCGCCCACCGGACCCATCACATCTATCGCACATGCTGTTATCTGCATTCCACCCCACCGTGAAGCCACCATTAATAGCTTCCTTCAGTGCATCTTCAGTACTTAAAGTGCCTGCAGCTTCAGTTACTACTGGAACTTTTACGTTGTACTGGCACACCCCCAATAACGTGCTTGCAAACAAGGAGTTGCTGGAATAGCAATTGGCAAAGTCGTCAGCGTCTCCGGCACAAGTAAACGAAAAACCATCCGCCGGCTGAGTAGGTGCAGGGCACTGGTAGTAGAGCGTCAGGTTGGTAGTAGCTGGAGAATGAGAAAAGAGGGTACTGCTATCTATGCTTGTATTAGCGTAAGTAGCAGGACAAGTCGTGTTCCAGTAATCCACTCTAGCAACCTTGAGACTCTTCGCCGCGTCATCGATGTTAAGGACTCGGTAATACATGTCCGCGACATTAAGCTGCGGGAGATCGCCGCTGCAGTTCAACTGGAAACCCGGGTAACCACAATATTCAGGCCGATTTGATCCCCAGAAAGGATAACCGATGTCCGAATTAATACCCGCACATGCCAAGGTTTCGCTGCAGGTGAGGTACCACTCATCATCAACAGCGTGCACAGATGGTACTGGAAATTGGACTAAGGTTATTGCTATTATGATGAAGAAGAAAGTAGCCGGATCTGGGAATAGATGGGTATGCATTTTGAGAGAGAGAGAGAGAGAAGATCGAGAGAGAGAAGATCGAGAGAGATTGGAAGCAAGCGTATAGAAAAGGAATTGACGATGTGGGGATGTGTGGCTTTCCAATTCCTATCAGGCATCATAAGGAAACTGGTGGCCTTTGACGAAATGGATTCGTGGAATCGTGGGGGTGTTGGAATTTTCAAAAGAGATGCTTATGTTGAAACGTTCCACTTAAGGTCAAACTTCCACCACATTAATATTATGAGAAGTATTCTGCTTAGGATTTTGACTCTTGAGCATCATTTGTCTAACGGTGGATTTAAATTGTTTTTCCACTAAAAGCTTGAATTTAACAAATGTAGAATAAACATCGGATTTATTTGAAATAGGGAACATCCAACAAAAATGAGTGAAGTCATCAATAAAAATTACATAATAACGACGACCACTCAAGGAAGGAGTGGAAGTGGACCAGACATCAGAATGAATTATTTCAAGAGGAGTAGTTGATTCTCTTGAAGAGTCAAAGAAAGGCAACTGTTTCGACTTGCCTAGTTGACACGACACACAAACTGACTTTTTATTTATTGAATCACTAACTGGAAGAGAAAAATTGGAAATGACATGATGAAGAATTTCTGCAGAAGGATGTCCCAGACGACAATGCCAAGTGGAGGTAGGAGCCTTGACGCCAACAGTCATTGTGAGAGCATGATATGGCGAGGAAAATAGTTGACGAAGGTTGATCGGGTGCAATCCATTGTCACTTGGTCCCTTCAAGAGCGTGTCCCTCGTCAGGAGGTCCTTCACAGAAAAATTAGAACCAGTGAGTTCAAAAAGAACATTATGATCTTGACAGAATTTATTGATAGAGAGAAGATGAGCAGAAGCTTCAGGACAATAAGCAACATTATTTAAAGCAAGAGTAGAAGATAAAGTTTTAATAGAAGCATTGCCAGTGCAAGATATAGTCAAACATGTCCCGTTACCGACACCCATGGAATCATCACCTTCATAAGGTTGAGAAGTTGCAAGATTAGCAAGGTCTGATGTAACATGAAGATTAGCACCACTATCCGCATACCATTGATGCTGATTTAGATAGGTCATATTAGCCTCAGCAACCATAGCAGCTAATTTAGTAGGAGGATACATCCCTGAAATGAGTAATTCATTCGATTAAAACAGTCTAAGGCCTGATGTCTCTCTCGTTTGCAGATTTGACAAGGGGAGTGAGAGCGAGACTCAGAAAAAGCAAGCGCAATTGCAGGTGTAATTGGTAGGTGAGGTAGTGGCTGCCGAAACTGGGAAGAAGCATTACCCGAACCTTTAGATGCCCCTAAGAAGCGAGATTTATTATTGTTGTGGCGAGAACCTGTTTTAGAGCCAGGTTTATGCGAAAAGAGAGCATAGGAACCTGCTTCAGATTAAAGGGATTGGCTATGAAATTTTTGCATAAGGTCATAGTTCAGCAATTCTGCATGAAAATCTGAAAATGGCATAGATTTCTCCTTAGAAAGGAGCATATACGTAGTTACAAAGGAATGAAATGAAGAATTGAGACCATTGAGAATAGATAAAATTAAATCCAAATCATCAATAGGCTTCCCAACAGCAGATAATTCATCAGCAAGAGACTTGACTTCATCCAAGAACTTTTGGCAAGACAAAGAACCTTGCTATAAAGACTGCAACTTCCGCTTGATAAGAGAAATGCGAGAAGTTGAGGGGGCAGCAAATCGTGCGCCAAGGGCTTGCCAAGCAAGCCGAGAAGTCTCAAGGCCATAAATGGTGGAGACCATCATAGGAGACAAAGAAGAAATAACCCAGCCAAGCACCATTTGGTCCTTATACAGCCATGCCATATAAGCAGAATTAAGGATACCTTGTTCCTTTTGTGCATCGCTAGAAAATTGAGGAGGACACAAATCGGAACCATCAACGATTGCCATGAGTCCATAGCTCCGAAACAGAGGAATCAATTGGGCACTCCGGGCAAGGAAGTTAGTTCCATCAAGTTTGATGGAAATAACTTGAGCTGGAAGATGAAAGACAGCGGAAGACAACGAAGAATCTGTAGCAGCAGCCATAGGATCGTTAGAAGCGTTAGCTATAGGATTCTCTCATACCATGAAAGAATTGAAATAACTCTGGAATCACTTACCAGAGACGTGTGTTTCCTCATTCATATATATAACTAAAGTCTATTACAAGAGATAAGCTTTACAAGAATTCAAATATAAGTGTACAAGATAATTGTGGAAGAACGACGTGAAGAGAAACAGAGAAGCATAGTCAACATGCCAAACACCAGACCTCAGAATCTTTCGGCAATCTGAATATTTTGAATATTAGTTGTTACGGTATGAGCTTAAACACCAGACCTCAATATCTTTCGGTAATCTAAATATTTTGAATATTAGTTGTTACGGTTTGAGCTTGATCCTTATCACCGCCCACCGGACCCATCACATCTATTGCACATGTTGTTATTTGCATTCCACCCCACCGTGAACCCACCATCAATAGCTTCCTTCAGTGCATCTTCAGTAGTTATAGTGCCTGCTTCAGTTACTGGAACACTAACGTTATTCTCGCACAACCCCAATAACGTGCTTGCAAACAAGGAGTTGCTCGAATAGCAATTGGTAAAGCCATTAGCGTCTTCGGCGCAATTAAACGAAAAACCTTCCGCCGTTTGAGTTGGAAGAAGAGGTGAAGTAGTAGGGCAATGGTAGTAGAGCTTCAGGTTGGCAGTAGCTGAAGTATGAGAAAAGAGGGTACTGCGATCTATGGTTGTATTATCATAAGTAGAAGGACAAGTCGTGTTCCAGTAATCCACTCTAGCAACCTTGAGACTCCGTGCCGCGCTATTGATTTCAAGAACTCGGTAATACATGTCCGCGACATAAAGCTGCAGGAGATTGCCGCTGCAGTTCAACTCGAAACCCGGGTACCCACAATATTCAGGCCGATTTGATCCCCAGAAAGGATAACCGATGTCCGAAATACCCGCACATGCAAAGGTTTCACTGCAGTTGAGGTATCGCTGATCATCATCAACAACGTGCACAGATGGTACTGGAAATTGGACTAAGGTTATTGCTGATATGATGAAGAAGAAAGTGGCTGGAGCTGGGAATAGATGGGTATGCATTTTGAGAGAGAGAGAGAAGATCGAGAGAGATTGGAAATAAGCTTATATAGAAAAGGAATTGACGAGGTGGGGATGTGTGGCTTTCCAATTCCTATCAGGCATCATAAGGAAACTGGTGGCCTTTGACGAAATGGATTCATGGAATCGTGG
Organism: Juglans regia; assembly: GCF_001411555.2. Lineage (NCBI taxonomy): Eukaryota > Viridiplantae > Streptophyta > Magnoliopsida > Fagales > Juglandaceae > Juglans > Juglans regia. The sequence goes on along the minus strand of NC_049910.1, from coordinate 3,490,556 downwards.
GGGTGTTGGAATTTTCAAAAGAGATGCTTATGTTGAAACGTTCCACTTAAGGTCAAACTTCCACCACATTAATATTATGAGAAGTATTCTGCTTAGGATTTTGACTCTTGAGCATCATTTGGCAATGGGGCTCGCTTGAGATTTGCTGCAGATCCTGTTGAGTTGCTCCGAGATAGAAGTGGTCGTAAAGGGCAGAAGCTCATTCCGTATCCACTACCATAGCTACTACTCCGCATAAATTAAATGCCAAAAGGACTTGGAGCTCTGCTTCTGATCATGATCCACTTCAGTACCTACACCCTTGCTTTCCATGGCGCTCTTGCTTTGAAATGTCACACATAGCTCATGCCTCATGGTGGTGGAAAATGGAGGACGAGAACCAAACTGATCCCTTCGCTTAATGGGAGTGACCTTTTTCTTGATTTCAGTGGGAAGAATTTTCCCATAGGAGAAAAGCTCGTCCACAGCAGAAGATTCTTGATCGAAACTCTCACGATGAACACAAAAGTCGAAATCGATGCTCGAACTCAAACCCGAGGAGTTTGATCGAAGATGATGACGGCTTTCAACAAGTACAAGTACATCGGATTGGCAAAAATCATGGGAAAATGAAATTCTAGGACTCATATGATAAGGGACATCGGAATGAATTATTTCCAGGGGAGTAGTCAACTTTCTTGAAGAATCCGAAAATGGCAATTGTTTAGATTTGCCGAGTTGACAAGACACACAAATGACCTATTTATTTATGGAATCACTAACTGGAAGAAAAAAATTAGAAATGACACGATGTAGAGTTGTTGTGGAAGGGTGTCCCAAACGACAATGTCAAGTGGAGGTAGAAGCCTCGACACCAACAGTCATGGTGAGAGCATGAAATTTGGATGAAAAGAGTTGACGAAGGTTGATCGGATACAATTCATTATCACATGGCCCCGTCAGAAGCATGTCCCCCGTCAGGATGTCCTTCACAGAAAAATTAGAACCAATGAGCTCAAGGAGAACATTATTATCTTTGCCAAATTTATTAATAGAAAGGAGATGAGCAGAAGCTTGAGGACAATAAGCAACTTTATTTAAAGTGAGAGTAGATAGAGTTTTAATGGAAGCAGTGCTAGTGTGAAATATGGTCAAACATGTCCCGTTACCTACGCCCATGGAGTCATCACCTTTATAAGGATGAGAGGTTGCAAGATTAGCAATATCTAAGGTAACATGAATATTAGCACTGTTGTCAGCATACCATTGATGTTGATTGAGATAAGTGGTATTAGCCTCAACAACCATAGCAGCTAAATCAATTGGAGGATGACGTCCTTGAAATGAGTAGTTCATGCGAATAAAACAGTCCAGTGCTTGATGTCCTTCTCGTTTGCAAATCTGACATGGGGACCAAGACCGAGAGGTAGAAGAAGCAGCAGCTGGTGATGAGGATGGCAAGTAAGGTAATGGTTGTCGAAATTGGGAAGAAGTAGGACCAGAGCCTTTCGACGTCCCTGAGAAACGAGACTTGTTGTTGCGAGAACCTAATGTTGAACCACGTTTATGTGAGTAGAGAGCATAGGGCCCCTCCTTTGGTTGAATAGTTTGCTATAAAGGGATGCACAAAAGTAATTTCATAAATTGATGTAATTTCATGTGATTTGTCAGATCTGATTTACAATAAAAATAAATTTACAATCTAATAAACCACATCAATTTCTAGCATTATTTTTTGTGTAATCACTTTGTGCTTAGAGTATTTCTCGAAATTTTTGCATTTTACAAGTTACCATAAAAGAAATCAAGGTAGTATATATTTAGAATCATTCTCTTTGAAGGTCTTTACATTACACAACATCCACGAGGTATAATTTGATCGAATTTTGCTACTCATCATCCTACACACCAAACTATATTTTATTTTATTTTATTTTATTCTTCTTAAACTATTGCACACTTTTTTTTAAAGAAAATGAAGTCTATTATTAAAAAATTATTTTTTCATGTGAATCACTTTTTTTTTTAAAAACAATGTGCACTTGCGCACTCTATAACTGTAAATATCATTTGTCTTTTATAAATTCATATTTGCAAGTACACATCACTCTTTTTTAATTACTCACAATTTAGATTAATTTTTTTTTTAATTTTAAGAGTTTTTTTTTTAATTTTATTTCGCTTAAAGACATTATCATTATCATAAGTTTTTTTAAACTTAATGAAAACAAGTTGGGATGCACATTATTATAAAATGAATGGTAATTCAGAGGCAAAGAAAATGTGTTATTATTTGCGTTTCACGACTTTGTAGCTCAGTCGATCGGCTAAAAAACCACACAAATTCAAATCCTATATTAAAGGTAATAATCAGCTCGTTCAAATGGTGATGGACTGGTTTATGGTCAACATAGTCTGATTTGATTACGCATTTCAGATGAGATGTTTTGTTTTAAGTTGAATAAAATATTGTTATAATATAATTTTATTTTTATATTTGAAAATGTTAAATTATTTATTATATTTTGTGTGAGAGTTTAAAAAAATTATAATGATGAAATGATATATTTTGTGTATCAAAACTGAGCCTAATGATATTTATTATTAACCTAATGCAAAAGGTAGAATTTGGAATATAGCAAATAGCTGTTAACTGTATTCCACACACAATTTTTTAGCTCTGATGTTAAGAATATAGACATGTCAGCCAAACAAAATTTCTAAAGTCGCTATAGTGGCGTTATAAGTTCTCGATTTTGGTGGTGTTAAAGAGATATCATCTCATTCTATCTCATTTCATTTAGTTTTGAGATAAATTTTTTAAAGGGACTTGCAAGCAGAGTAAACCATGAGATGAATGAGAGGTTAATTCAAATTTTCACTGCAGAAGAAGTCAATTTAGTTGTAAGACAAAGAAACCCTACTAAAACCCAGGCCTGATGGTATGACCCCTATTTTTTTCCAAAAATACTAGGTTGTGGTGGGTAAGGAAGTGACAAATGTTGTGTTAAAGGCTTTCAACAATGGTATGTTTCCACAAGAGGTTAATCACACCTTCATCACTTTGATTCCTAAAAAGAAAGGCATGAGGTCATTTCTAATTTCAGACCAATAAGTCTAGGGGTGCTACCCACCCCCTACAGGGCGGGACCACCCCTTCCCCACACCCCTCCCCGCATGGGGCGGGGATGGGATTTTCACCCCCGTCCCCCGCCCCCGGGATGAAGGGGTGGGGTGTAAGGATGATACCCAATCCCCCCCGCCTCAGTCTACTTAAAAAATATACTTCATTTCACTAAGTTTAAAAATAATTCCTAAGTCCAAAAGTTATTAAAAATACATTTTTAGACCTAAATTGTAAATTAAAATTTGTAAATATGACTATAATTTAAAAACTAAATAATTTTTAAATTTGCTAGTGCATATTTTGTATAAGTTGTAGTGTATTAGTTTTTAAATTATGTAGTTTTTAAATTTGTTAGTGCATACTTTGTAAACAAGTCTAACAAATTTTAATATATATTTATATATACAAATGTAAGTGGGGGTGGGGCGGGGGGCTGGCAGCTAGGGGCTCTAGATGCAGGACGGGATGGATGGGGGCAGGGTAGCAAGGTGCGAAGCACCACTGCCCACCCCTAAATAAGTCTATGTAATGTCATATACAAGTTGATCTCAAAGGTTCTTGCAAACAGACTTAAAAGGTATATTATCAAGTGTGATATCACATACACAAAGTGCATTTGTACTAAGGAGGCTCATTACAGATAATGTCATTGTTGTCTATGAAATAATTCATTATCTAAGGCAAAAGAGAACTGCAAAGTAGGTTTTATGTCTTTGAAACTCAATATGAGTAAGGCCTATAACAGAGTTGAGTGGAGTTTCTTAAAAAAAGTGATGAAGAAGATGGGTTTTGATGAGTTTGGTGAAATTGGTGATGTTGTGTGTAACTACAGTTTCTTTTTCTATCTTAGTGAATGGGGAGAACCTAAAGGTCCCATTTATCCAACTCGAGGTCTAAGACAAGGGGACCCCATATCTCCTTATCTTTTTCTATTGTGCACTGAAGGATTGATTTCCTTACTACATCAAGCTGAGTTGAATAAGCAAATCTAGGGACTAAAAATATGCAAGAGGGCACCAAGGATAAATCACATTTTGTTTGCAGATGACAATGTTCTTTTTTGTAGGGCAAATATGCAGACCAACTTAAACATTCAACATCTTTTGAATATCTATGAGCAGCCCTCAGGAAAGTTGAATAAAGAAAAAAACCTCTATGGTTTTCAACAAAGATGTCTCTCACAGTCAACAAGAAGAGATCATGGAGTTTTGGGGTGTGCATAACTACCAACAATATGAGAAATACTTAGGACTTCCTCTCATGCTTGGTAGAGGAAAGAAGAAGGCTTTCTCATATTTGAAGCACAAGGTTTGCACAAAACTCCAGGGATGGAAGGAAAAACTCCAGGGATGGAAGGACAAACTATTATCTCAATGGGGTAAGGAAGTTCTGATTAAATCAATGGCTTTATCCATTCCAACATACACAATGAGCTGCTTCAAACTCCCTACCACCCTATGTGTTGAATTCAAAAATATGATGGTAAAACTCTCGTGGGGCCAAAAGAAGAAAGAGAATAAAATCATATGGATGAGTTGAAAGAAGTGTGAGTCAAAAAGAAGTGGAGGCATGAGGTTTAAGGACTTACAAACTTTCAATTTGGCACTATTAGCTAAGCAGGGTTGGAAAATCTTAACAGAAGAGTCTACATTGATGCACAATGTCTTCAATTCTAAGTATTTTCCAAATACTAGCTTTAGGGAGCCAAGATTAGGTGCAGCTCCCTCTTATGAGTGGAAAGGCATACGGGAGGCAAAAATAAGTTTGTTGCAAGGCTACAGATGGAGAGTGGGGAAACGAAAATTCTATTAACATTTGGACCGATTTCTGGTTGCCAGATCACAAGCTCATTCTAATTTCTACTAATGTTCCAGTAGATCAAGCAAATGCAACCGTGGAAAGTCTCATTGATACTAACACTAAGTGGTGGGATGTGGAAAAGATTAGAAGAGTTATACATCCTCGAGAAGCAGCAGAAGTCCTGGAGATTTTACTAAGTTCTAAAAGCAGACCAAATTGTCTCATTAGGGAGCGTGAAAAAAATGGAGTTTGTAGTGTTAAAAGTGCATATCGTTTTTTTTCATACACTTAGACAATCAATATATGATGGTGAGTGTTCAGATGCTGAGAATCAAAGAAAGTTGTGGCAAAAGATATGGAAGATGAAGGTCCCCAACAGAGTTAAAGTTTGTGCATGGAGAGCCTGCAGAAATGGGATTCCTACCAAAGTTTTGAATACCATAAAGAACATCGTACCGGTCAAGGTACTGGAAAAAAATATTTCGATACCAGTACCATTTCGTGTACCATTTCGGGATAGTCGATATATGAATAATTATATTCTAAAATAATAGTCTATATATGAATAAATTATATATAAATACATATATATAAATACATATATATAAATTATAAATTATAAATAGGATAGTCTGAAGTAGGGATCAAAAAATGAGCTTGCAGTTTGGGAAAAAAAAAGGAGAAGAAGAAGAAAAAAAAAAAATTAAAGGCCGAAATATCGGTCGGTACGACCTGTATTTGGGCCGGTATGAAATATATGTAATACCTATACCAGACCAGTGGCTGGTACGGTATTTAAAACAATGATTCCTACTCTAAAGAATTTAAAACATCGAAAAGTAATTGTGGAGGCCTTTTGTAAGTGGTGTAATGAAGAAGAAGAAGAAGATGTGGATCATGCTCTACTCTACTGTCCATCCATAAGAGCTTATTGGTCTAATCAATTCAATAATTTAATAGGGCTGGTAGAGAAAGCTGATTTAATACAGCTTGCACAGAAGGTGATGCTTAGAGGAAACAATGGAGAATTGGAAAAGTTTTTTTCTGATAGCAAGCGGTATGTGGTATCGAAGGAAGCAGAAAGTGTATGAAGATAAGATATTGAATTCTATACAGGTGGCAAAAAAGGCTGTCACTTTATCAGGCACATAAGGAAGTTCAAGAGCAGCAGAAGCAAGGAAAAATGACAAGCTGCAGCTGGTTACCTCCTCCTCTTGGGGTGCTAAAACTGAATGTGGATGGGGCAGTCTTTATGATCAGAATCGAGCAAGAGTGGGGATGGTACTAAGAGATGAAAGGGGAGGAGTTATTTTCTCTGCCAATAAGAAAGAACATGAGATTAATGACCCTTTAGAGATTGAAATGCCTGCTATTTTGAGAGGATTACAACTGAGTATACCCCTAGGCATACTTGAACTCCATATTGAAAGTGACTCTTTAATTATGGTGACTGAGGTGCTGAAAGAGGGAGAATCAAGGTCTTTACTAGGCAATATGGTTTATGAGGTAAAGAAGCTTATGAAACTGATAGCTAGATGTACCATACAACAGATTGGACATCTCGGCAAAGAAGCAGCTCATAGAATGGCAAAACATGCATGGAATGTTGATGACTTGATAATTTGGTGGGATTCATATCCTGATTGTATTACACAGATTATTTAGTCTGATTCTATGATGTAAGTTTGGATTGTTTTTAATAAAACATTCTTCTATTAAAAAAAAAAAACTACTTTGTCCACAATTTCTTACCATTATACTTGATTGCTCGGGTTTTTTTTTTTTTTACTTAATGATTAAAAAAATGATTTTAAGTATATTGGTGTATTTTTTTAATTTTTTAAATATATTAAAAAATTTTAAAAAAGTTGCAAAATCAACTAGTGGTCGAAGTGAGCGGGCTACTCTGGGCGGTAAAGTAGCCCAACTCAAAAAAAAAAACTATGCTCCAGTACGCAACAATATGGCATATTGCAAATTAGTTATATGTTAGGCTGAAATTATATTTTTCATAAAAATTTATGAACCAAAATTTTAACTCCCCTTTGATCCATGTGCGTTTTTTTTTTTTTTCCTCCTTTTTCTGTTGGGTTGCTGTAGATTCATATATTTCCGTTCTGCAACACTTCGACCAACTAGTGAAGATGAAGTTGGGTCGACCGGACTCCGAAGAGAGGGTAATGAGATGGCCAATTCCAGTTGGTGACTAATGTATCTAACAAACAAATCCATGCATGAGTGCTGAGTTTCCCAGCAAGACAAACAAAGAAAAACTTGGAAACTCTTTTCTGACACGTAATTGGCCCTCTGACTTTCTCCAAACGTTTTCATGGATAGTCGAAGACCAATTGCAAAAGGACCAATACCTTATCGACAGTTTCTATTTCTTTTCCTCTTTTTTTTTTTTTTTGGTTGTTTTTGTCCCCACTTTCATGGTTCCCAAACATCATCGCTCACTACTCCAAAACCAAAGTAGAATTCTGGGGTTTTCTGGGTGAATTTGGTACGATGATCACTTCGGTAGCTTATAGTTGAAGCATAGAGATATATATAGAGGAGTAGATAATCTCGAATTGCGTGCTCAATAATCGATGCAAGCACAACCAGGGCTTCAGTTTTCTGGATCACTCGTGTCGCTGTCTTTTTTCATCAGTCCACGTTAGCATTTTCTATACGATAGAGTTTGAAAGGAAGGATCATTTTAGTATATGAAACTACCCCTTATGATTTTTGTGAAACTAATACAATCTTAAAGATCAGTTTGAAAAAATGTCTAACCTCGAGAACCTGTACTGTAATTTTCTTTAAAATTACTTTGCAAAATCTCTCCTTTTCGAAAACTCATAAATAAAGATAGGATATCCCAAAGAATCGGATCAGATTTAAGAGCCTTTACAAAGATAGATTATACGTACAATACTATATATTATATGATCATCTGTACACTTCCACTTGAAAAAGAATTGTTAGTGGTGAGGATCGAAGGAATTTCTTAGCCTTGATATATGCCCCTCTTGCTAAGTCAAACAAAAAGGTCCGAGTTGCCCATTTAAATTCAAATGATCTATTTGGGTATGTTCTTTGCGGGCAGTAGAACATTCCTCTCTCTCTCTCTCTCGCGATAAGGAATAATTTTATATTGATTGTGGACAAAGTCTTGGACATATTTATAAAGAATGAGCAATCATCTTTTATTAGAATCGGTTTTATGAGATGAGTTAGTTCCATAAATTTATTCATGACATCAAGTCTGTCCCAAGACGAATAGAAGCCCACACTACTTATTACGTGACAAGAACTAGAAAAAAATACTGGTCTGCACGTGAGGAAGGGTGTTGAAGAATAATTTTATATTATCTGTGGACAAGGTATTGGACATGTCTATAAGAAATGAGTAATCATCTCTTATTAATACTGATTTTATGAGATGAGTTAGACTCATAAATTTCTTCACATCTCTCTTTCAATTATTTTGACATGGAAAATGTTTATTTCGACATGGAAAATATTTGGTGCTAGGGACTTGGGTGATGGGTATCTCTAGGACGAAATGCTTGTTTGTGGCGCTCCATTTCACATTGTTCTTTCCCGGCGGCGTTGTCGTCATTATTTTTCATTACCGAATAAATCTTTATGCTGACTGTTTAAGATAGAGATAAAAATGGAGATCATGGAAGATATAGCCAGCTAGTGACCTTTTTTGTTCTAGCTTTTATCTTCCGATACTTATAAGAGAGAGAGTTACAAAAAGTTTTGACTTTAAATTGGACAAACTATTGGACATTCCCTCCAATCCAAATTCCACTGACCCTTCGCATGGGGAATTAGCCACCAAAGATAACCCACCCACTCTTTAATTATTCCCCCACAAAGATGTTGGCCTGACCACAGAATACAGATGATGCAGATAAATGAAAAAAAAAAACATAAAATCTTTTCGGGCAATGGACAGTAACTACACTTACTTTTTTTGGCATTGACTTTGATGATCCGTAATAGGACAACAATCTAGAATAGTGAAAAGTTAATATACCCAACATCTTATTTACTATTATCTTACTATTAATTTTTTTTTTCTCTTTATTATTTGAATTTAGATTGAAATTTTCAAAATATAATCTTCTTATATTATCTAGAAGAATGTCAATTTGTATAAAATTAAATTTATTTTTAATTAAATTACATAATTATGTTAATTGATTGAATTTATTTTCTTTTGAATTATAAAAAAAATCATGTTCTGATATTTTTAATCTAAATTTAAAAAAAAATGAGAAAAAAAAAATTAGATAGTAAAACAATTGTAAGTGAGGTATAAGGATATCAATTATCCATAATAATGTAATGCAGCATCCGTGAATATGTGACAGATGGTGATGTTGATTGGGGGTATTCGATTGCATCCAGCTTGCCCCGAGAAGAAAATTATATGCGGGGTGGGATATTTTTCCTATCCGTCCATGTATATATATAATAAAACCTCTGCACGTAGGTGTGTATGGAAATAACAAGTTTTGGGGAAGTCTCCAACTTCCCTCAAAGGCTTCCAGTATTCTATGCTAATATCAACTTGGGAGTATGGAGTGCTGGAACGTTTTGAGGGACCTTGAAGGCTTACTCCTGTTGGCTTGGTTTCTCCTATATTTGGCACCATTAAAGAAGCATTTTCTTAAGCTTCCTGCATGGGGAGGTTAGAGTGCGCGCGGATAAACAGGATAGTCTCCAAACTACTTCTCTAGTCATATTAATTCTCACGTGTTGATCACCATAAAAGCATTCATCTATATATATATATAGAGAGAGAGAGAGAGAGAGAGAGAGCGCTAGAGTTTTTACCAAGTTTTTAACTAAGTGCATCTCTTCCTTAAGGGTGGTTTTACAGCCACGAACAGTCAAGGAATTGTGGACCGGGACCGGGAGCTGAAGGCATGAAATTAAGTAACAAAAGCAGTAAGATAACAACTGATCATTTATTGTCATTATTTTCACGCCTACAAGGGAAGGAGTTTCCACCAATTTTGTCACAGGTAGTTAAGTTTTCAGAATACCCATTCCCAACGAAATGTTTTTTAGTCACCAAAAACTTAGTTTTGATGATAATCTCCTCTCCATTGCGCCGAATTAAAATTTACTGCAGCCAATCTTATCTTGCATTAATCTCAAGAGGTTCGCCCAAGTGGTGAAGACCTTAGTCTTAGACTATCATTCCCTTCAAGATCCAAATGCAAACAATTCTTAGAGGCCACACCCCTAATGAAAAGCAAGCGATCTAATCAATTTTGTATAAAAAAACTTTCAAAAGTGCGATACACGAGACCAAAATATAATTTACAAAAATGGGTCCAAATGACCCTGCCTAGAAGAGGTTCCCAACATCAAAAAAAGAATTTATCTGTGCATTGGTAGTGTTCTACAAATGTTTGTTTTTATAAGTAAACATGCTCTACAAATATTCCACATGATTTAAATTTTAAATAGACAGGCAAACATTCAGCAGTATTTCTCCCAAAACAAATCCAAACCAATGGCCTTTCACCGTCAGTAGTACTGCCTCGGAGAATAATGAAACCTAATATCTCGCTTCTTGCTAAAGCTACCACATCTGCGTTGCATGCAACGCAAATTCAAAGCTTCTTGTTAAGACGCGACCTAAATGCAGGCAATATATATAATGCCTTTCATGCAACACTACCACAGCCACAATTCAAACCGCAGTGGTCGATTAATTACACTGACCATGAACCCTACCCGACAAGAACTATAATCCAAAATAAAAATAGAAATAATCATAATGAAGTTCTACAACTCAGCCCCCACGAAATTAGGCGCATAGTAAAATAAGAATTCGCCACCAATCTCATTAGTCCCAAAAAGGCGTCAAACCAAATCTCAAGTTGTTAATTTTTAAACAGAATTTCATGTGATTCAATCGTAAAAAGGCTAAAATAAAATAACAGGCAAAAGCATCAAAGCCAAAGATAACAAAATCCCACTCATGCCTCAGCTATTGGATATTCAAATACTACATCTTTCCCGGTAAGCTTCTTGTAAACACCAGAAAATGTCTCCAGTTTATACTCGGTGTTGTTCCTCTCCTTGGGGTCCAACAAAATCTGACTCGAGGACAACATACATCAATTAGTAGGAAGAACAATATAAAATACTGGGTTGTGGTGCGTAAGGAAGTAACAGATGTTGTGTTAAAGGCTCTCAACAATGGTCTGTTTCCACAAAAGGTTAATCATACATTCATCACTTTGATTCCTAAAAAGAAGAGGCCTGAGGTCATTTATGTTCAGACCAATAAGTCTATGCAATGTCATATACAAGTTGATGTCAAAGGTTCTTGCAAACAGACTTAAAAGGTATATTACCAAGTGTGATATCAAATACATAGAGTGCATTTGTATCAGGGAGGCTCATTACAGATAATGTCCTTGTTACCTATGAAATAGTTCATTATCTGAGGCAAAAGAGAACTGGAAAGTCAAGTTTTATGTTTTTGAAACTTGATATGAGTAAGACCTATGATAGAGTTAAGTGGAGTTTCTTAGAAAAAGTAATGAAGAAGATGGGCTTTGATGAGTTGGGTGAAATTGGTGATGATGTGTGTAACCTCACTTTCTTTTTCTATCTTAGTGAATGGGGGAACCTAAAGGTCCCATTTATCCAACTCGAGGTTTGAGACAAGGGACCCCATATCCCCCATATCTTTTTCTATTGTCTGCTGAAGGATTGATATCCTTACTGCAGCAAGCTGAGTTGAATAAGCAAATCGAGGGACTAAAAATGTGCAAGAGGGGACCAAGGATAAATCATCTTTTGTTTGCAGATGACGATGTTCTTTTTTGTAGGGCAAATATGCAGACCAACTTAAACATTCAACATTTTTTGAAGATTTATGAGCAACCCTCGGGACAAAAGGTGAACAAAGAAAAAACCTATATGGTTTTCAGCAAAAATGTCCCTCACAGTCAACAAGAAGAGATCATGGATTTTGGAGTGTGCATAACTACCAACAATATGAAAAATACGTAAGACTTCCTCCCATGCTTGGTAGAGGAAATAAGAAGGCTTTCTCATATTTGAAGCACAAGGTTTGCACAAAACTCCAGGGATGGAAGGAGAAACTATTATCTCAATGGGGTAAAACGTACACAATGAGCTGCTTCAAACTCCCTACCACTCTATGTGTTGAATTGGAAAATATGACAGCAAAATTCTGGTGGGCCCAAAAGAAGGAAGATAATAAGATCAGATGGGTAAGTTGGAAGAAGATGTGTGAGTCAAGAGGAAGTGGAGGCATGGAGTTTAAGGACTTACAGACTTTCAATTAGGCACTATTAGCTAAGCAGGGTTGGAGAATCTTAGCAGAAGAGTCTACATTGATGCACAAACTCTTCAAGGCTAAGTATTTTCCAATTACTAGCTTTAGGGAGCCAAGATTAGGTGCAGCTCCCTCTTATGAGTGGAGAGGTATGTGGGACGCAAAAATAAGTTTGTTGCAAGGGTACAGATAGAGAGGAGGGGATGGAGAATCTATTAACATTTGGACTGAATTATGGTTGCCAGATCACAAGCTCATTCCAATTTCTACTAATGTTCCAATAGACCAAGCAAATGCAACTGTGGAAAGTCTCATTGATACTAACTAAGTGGTGGGATGTGGAAAAGATTAGAAGAGTTATACCTCCTCGAAAAGCAGCAGAAGTCCTGAAGATTATACTAAGTTCTGAAAGCAAACCAAATTGCCTCATTCGGGAGCGTGAAAAAAATGGAGCTTGTAGTGTTAAAAGTGCATATCATTTTTTCCATACACTTTGACAATCAATATATGAAGGTGAGTGTTTAGATGCTGAGAATCAAAGAAAGTTGTGGCAAAAGATATGGAAGATGAAGGTCCCCAACAGAGTTAAAGTTTGTGCATGGAGAGCCTGCAGAAATGGGATTCCTACTCTAAAGAATTTAAAACATCAAAAAGTAATTGTGGAGGCTTTTTGTAAGTGGTGTAATGAAGAAGAAGAAGATGTGAATCATGCTACTATCCATCCAAAAGGGACTGTTGGTCTAATTAGTTCAGTAATTTAATGGGGCTGCCAGCTGGTAGAGAAAGATGATTTAATACAGTTTGCACAAAAGGTGATGCTTAGAGGAAACAACAGAGAATTGGAAAAGTTTTTTTCTGATAGCATGGGGTATGTGGTATCGAAGGAACCAGAAAGTGTATGAAGATAAGATACTGAATTCTATATAGGTGGCTAAAAATGCTCTGTCACTTTACCAGGCACATAAGGAAGTTCAAGAGCAGCAAGAGCAAGGAAAAACATCAAGCTGCAGTTGGTTACCTCCTCCTCTTGGGGTGTTAAAACTGAATGTGGATGGGGCAGTCTTTCATGCTCATAATCGAGCAATAGTGGGGATGGGGAGGAGTTATTTCTCTGCCACTAAGAAAGAACGTGAGATTAATAACCCTTTGAGATTGAAATGCTTGCTTTTTTGAGAGGATTACAACTGAGTATACCCCTAGGCATTCTTGAACTCCATATTGAAAGTGACTCTTTAATTATGGTGACTGAGGTGCTGAAAGAGGGAGAATCATGGTCTTGACTTGGCAATCTGGTTTATGAGATAAAGAAGCTTATGAAATTGATACCAAGATGTAACATACAACACATTGGACGTCTCGGCAATGAAGCAGCTCATAAAATGGCAAAACATGCATGGAATGTTGATGACTTGATAATTTGGTGGAATTCATATCCTGATTGTATTACACGGATTATTTGGTCTGATTATATGATGTAAGTTTGGATTGTTTTTATTAAAACATTTTCTGTTATCTGGAAAAAAAAAAAAAAAAAACTATGCTCCAGTAAGCAACATGGCATATTGCAAATTAGTTATATGTTAGACTGAAATTATACTTTTCATAAAGATTTATGAACCAAAATTTGGAACTCCCCTTTGATCCATGTGCATTTTTTTTTTCTCCTTTTTCTATTGGGTTGCTGTAGATCATATATTTCCATTCTTCAACACTTTGATCAACCAGTGAAGATGAAGTTGGGTCGACCGGACTCCGAAGAGAGGGGAATGAGATGGCGAATTCCATGGTGACTAATGTATCTAATAGACAAATCCATGCATGAGTGATGAGTTTCCTAGCAAGACAAACTAAGAAAAAGTTGGAAACTCTTTTCTGACACGTAATTGGCCCTTTGACTTTCTCCAAACGTTCTCGCGGATAGTCGAAGACCAATTGCAAAAGGACCAATGCCTTATCGGTAGTTTCTTTTTCCTTTTCTCTTGTTTATTTATTTATTTAGTTGTCTTTGTCCCCACTTTCTTGGTTCCCAAACATCATCTGATCATCTCTCACTACTCCAAAACAAAAGTAGAATTCTGGGGTTTTCTGGGTGAATTTGTTTCGATGATCACTTCGGTAGCTTATAGTTGAAGCAGAGAGATATATATAGAGGGGTAAGATAATCTCGAATTGCGTGCTCAATAATCGATGCAAGCACAAACAGGGCGTCCGTTTTCTGAATCACTCGTGTCGCTATCTTTTTTCAGCGGTCCACGTTACTCGTTAGCATTTTCTATACGACAGAGTTTGAAAGGAAGGCTAATTTTAGTATATGAAACTACCTCTTATGATTTTTGTGAAACTAATACAGTCTTAAAGATCAGTTTGAAAAAATGTCTAACCTCAAGAACCTGTACTGTAATTTTCTTTAAAATTACTTAAAATCTCTCCTTTTCGAAAACTCATAAATAAAGATCGGATATTCTAAAGAATCAGATCAGATTTAAGAGCCTTTACAAAAATAGATTATACGTATATTATATGATCATCTTTACACTTCCACTTGAAAAAGAATTGTTAGTGGTGAGGATCGAAGGAATTTCTTAGCCTTGATATATGCCCCTCTTGCTAAGTCAAACAAAAAGGTCCGAGTTGCCCATTTAAATTCAAATGATCTATTTGGGTATGTTCTTTGCGGGCAGAAGAACATTCCTCTCTCTCTCTCTTGTTAAGGAATAAGAAAAATACTACTATGTCCACTCCTTTTGACACTTCCATTTGACAGTTGGTCAAAATTTTTTTATTTTTTTTTACTTAGTGATTAAGGTAGTGATTTTAAATGTATGTGTATTTTTTTATTTTTTAAATGTATTTAAATATGTTAAAAAAATATAAAAAAAAAACTTTTTCATATTTTTTTAACATATCTAAATAAATTTAAAAAATATATCATTATATTTAAAATCACTTTCTTAATCAAAAAATTTAAATAAAAAAAAGATAAGCAGTGAAATAGAGGTATGAAATGAAATGAATATAGTAGTATTTTTCTGAATGTGGCTACTATGCCATCCCATCTTGACCGCTTATTACTGATGGTAAAAAAATAAATTTTTTTATTTTTTTATTTTTTTTTAAAAGGAGGAGGAAGACGGAAGGGAGAGTGATTGGGTGCATGGCGGAGGAATGGAGAAGTGAGAAGGCATCATTATTGGAGTGGAGGCAATAGGATTAAAGGAAGTTTGGTCGTTGCTGTTGCGGGGAGGAGGTTGACTGGTGACTTCGCTGCAATAGTTGACTTGGACTGTTTCATCAAGTAGCCTTCGAAAACTGACCCATGATCCGTATCTTTCATCGATTAATAAAGTGGGCCTTTTGCCGAAGAAAAAAAAATATATTTTATAAATAAATAATTTTATTTAAAGGCTCGTTACATAATTTATATCATTTTTAGCCTCTTTTACCATTTTTTTTTTTTAGCCTCTTTTATTTATTTACCCATGATCTTTTAGCCTCTTTTACCAATTTTTTTTTTTGTATGATCAGTTGTTTTTTTAAAATTGAATAGAATAAAAGAAGGTTTTTTTTTTTTTTTTTTTTTGCCAAAATTAACATGGGTATTTAAATGGTATTCATTCAATGATGCCCCTTAGTTAAGCAAGCTGTGACCTGGCGTATTATTATTTATATGTTTAAGGCTGAAATTATATTTTTCATAAAAAAATTAAGTTTAATCATTCATGAACAAAATTTTAACTCCCCTTTGATCCATGTGTTTCTTTTTCATTTTATTTTTTTGGGTTTCTGTAGATCATATATTTACATTCTTCAAGATTCAATCAACTAGTGAAGATCATGAAGTTGCGTCGTCGGACTCTGATCAAGTTAGTAATGAGATCATGAATTCCAATTGGTGACTATTGCTTTTTTTCAAAGACAAAGCAAAGCTAGATACGTACCTAGAGCCAATACACAAATCCATTAGTGGTGAGTTTCCCCGAAAGACAAACTAGAATCAGTTCGAAACTAGCTCTTTTCTCACACGTAATTTAGCAGTACTAGTTTGACTTTCTCCGAACGTAATTCAGATCAAATGTTTTGTTAAAAATTAAATTAAATATTATTATAATATAATTTTTAATATTATTATTTTTTTAAAATTTAAAAAAATTGAATTATTTATCATATTTTATATAAAAATTTAAAAAATTTATAATAATAAGATAAGATGAGATAAATTTATGTATCCAAACCGAGCCTCTAAAGTTACTGTCAAGGTGATCGACTTTGGCCTTATCTATTTTTCTTCAAAAAGAAAAAAAAATTGACGACGGAGTGTGAAATCAAATCGTAAGAGACATCCAACTCTAGGCCTGCAAATTTAAGTGACAGGTCATCATGCATGGCAACCCTCTTAACTAAAATTCTTCACCCCCATGATGCAGTTGTAAACATTTCGAAAGTTTGAATGATTAACGATTACAAAATAGTGGAAGAATCTTGAGGTGACCTGCACGCATGTAGGCGAACTCAGAAGGTTTTAACAAAAATTGTATACCCCTTGGGTTGAAGAAGGGTATCTTCCAAAATCTCTATCACCTTACCCAATGTTGTAAATTAAGTGAAAAAAATGTAGTAAACATAGTTTTTCACAATGCTGATCCTACAACGCCCCTGCCTTATTTGTGATCCATTCTTTTTCAACAAACAAGATTTCTTGCACAGTACCACTCCTCAAATCGAAATGTCAACCCAATCACTTGATCATTCAAAAAATCTGTATCTTATGATGCAATTCTATCCACTTTAGGTGTTGGAGTTTTATGAATATTACGAAGTAGTACTGGTGGAAGAATCATGTTTAGCCGACCTCGTAGGAGAGTTCAGGAAAGGTTTTGGTGGAAATTGAGGTAATTCAGAGTTACATTCTAACATCTCTATCACCTTACCCATTGATGGCCGATCTGAAGGATTGGTCTGAATGCACCACAAACTCACCATTATCATCCTTTTTATCATGTTGTCTTGATCATCACCTGTAATATCTCCAGAAGTATCGTAAGTCTCACCCTTTTCAAGTTTGTCATAAATCCAGTTAGGAAAATAATTCTCACTGCTATGAGAGACCACCCCATCATCAAGATTTTTCCTTCCCGCAACCATATCAAGAACCAACATGCCATAACTGTAGACGTCAGACTTGTGAGAGACTCCGCCAAAGTAACGACTAAATACTTCGGGTGCAATATATCCTGCAGTTCCTCTCATGCCCGTCATTGACACAATACTGATATCTCTTGTTTTGCATAGTTTAGCAAGACCAAAATCAGAGATTTTTGGGCACAAATTCTCATCCAAAAGTATATTGTGAGGTTTTATGTCAAAATGCAGAATCCTAGTCCTACAACCTCGGTGTAAATATTCTAGTCCTCGAGCAATGCCAACTGCAATTTGGAACATGGTCTTGTTGTCCAAGTAACAATTTGTGATTGAAGATCCTTTCTGATCAGGTATGAACTTATCAAGAGATCCATTTTGCACAAATTCATAGATTAGAGCTCTTTTAGTCCTCTCATAGCAAAAACCCAAAAGAGTAACTATATTGACATGTGATGTTCTACTAATGCTAGCCACTTCGTTTATAAATTCTTCTCCATTACCTTTGGACTCGCCCAAGACTTTCACTGCTACAATACGCCCATCAGGTAGCTCCCCTTTGAATACTTCACCATATCCTCCTTGTCCTATTTTATAATTGAATGAGTTGGTCAGTTTCTTCACATCTGAATAAGTATATCGCTTCGGGGCCATTGATCCAAAATTCCTTAGGACTTCCTCCGCAGTGAAATGATCATTCATTGCATCGCTTTTGCTTGAAGGATGTGTAGTAGGCAGCTCTTTGATTTTAGCTTCCTCCGCTCGTTTTTTCTTCCGTTGCTTGACGGAAAAGATACAGAAACCTAGGAAAATGCCAAGAATGCCCGCACCACCAATGCCAATGCCTGAAGATGAAACGAGAGTTCACTTAAATTTTCTTCTCTATATTACTGACCTCAATGAAAACATGCGGTATGGTTCTAACACCATAAAATATTACCTACTCTAAGTGATACTTCATTCTTCTTGCCTGCAATGGTTGAAAAAACAGTATGTCAATCAATACGAAACAAGAACAGATATTGTAGAAGAACACCTTTAACAAACATGATCACACAAGCACAAACAGCCATGATGTAGCATAAACTTAAGTAATCCAGCAATGGGAAACAGTTGTCTAGGGGGAAAAAGAACCAAGTGACAAATCGAGAACAACAAGGTAACAATTAATTAAAAGAAAACTAGCAAATAATCTCTTTTTCATATATGCCAAAAATTATGAATATTGGTATTCATACTTTATACAAATTTGGTAATAGAAGGTTTTGATAGAAGTTTGAAATAGTATCTAAAACCGGCCAGAATAGGTCACAAATAGATGTGGACAAAATAGATCACAACTAGATAGGCATGCTCCATTACCGCTCTCATCTACAGTACTGTTCTTTGGAGAATGGTCCATTTCAAGTCTGCATGCATAAGCTTAATATCTTTTTCTATGTTTTACCAATTGCAATCTCAAAACAAATTCTACCCTCTCAAAACTAATCACGTTTAGATATATAAAATCAGTTCTAAGTAGCATATGGAAGATGGAAGGTCAGGTCAGAAATGCAATTTTCGTATAACAAGGAGCAAGATCCCCTGTTCATTATTGGCTCCAGAAGTGGGATCGAACAACAGGAGAAATATATGTGAATAAGTTAATAACAATTCTTTAGCCTTTCGGCAAGGATAAATTTTCTAAAATCCATACTTCCTGTAGCATATACATAAAGACTCTTAAGGGCTATCAGACAGACCAAATGCAAAACAAAATTGTTCCACTAAGTTCCAAATCAGAGAGAGACCATCAAGACAGCATCCAGTTTAAAGCACGGGCTACATGGAACACATTAATGACAAGGGCCACTAAATTCAATAGAGACAGGACAACTCAAGGATTGCAAAGCTGTTCTAAACAGAGATTATGAACTAGAGCGGCACCCCAAAATGAAACTTTTTTAGGTTCGGGCCGCATTCAAGTAGACAAAAAGCAAGAATGTGCCAGAGTGAAGGTAATACGTAGGCTTTCAAATAAGAGACGAAATTACATCCAATTCGAGAATAGCAATGCAGGTGGAAATCTCCTGGGGGATTAAAAAAACTATTTTTTAATTTTTGGAGAGCTACGGTCGTTACTCAAGAGCATCCCATCCGTATCCCTAAAACTTTGTAGGAAAAAACATGAAATGGAAAAAAAACTCATCTACATATATATATTAAGTTCCCTAAATTAAGTTTTGACTTTGCGGAGTAACTGTACACATCCTAAATCATTCTTTTTATTTCAAACTTAAATTATTTTAATAGAATAGAAAATGATAGGGAATGGAATGTAGGAGGTTTTTGAAATATTAAAATTTAGAAAAAAAATTTCAAAAAGTGTGTTTTTTAGCCAAATTATAGAAAAATTTATAGGGATGCAGATGTGAATGTTAGAGCATCCCCATCCGCATCCCTATTTCACTATTATCCCTAAATTATAGAGAATAATTTAGGGAAAAGGTTAAAAACCCCCTCCCATCCCATTCCCTATTTTAGGATTTTGGTTTAGGGGATGAACAGTAGTTCTACTATTCATCCCCTAAATCATCTTTTATTAATATTTTATTCTAATAAATAAAATACATTCTTCTTCTAATCAATTACATTTTTTCTTATACCCATATTTATTATAGTTTTAAATAATAATTTTAAAAATAATTTAAATAATTACTAAAATATAAAAATAATAATTTCAAAAATATTATCAAACCCGTAAAAAAATAATTTAAATTTTTGTTTAAAATATTCACTATAATAATAGTTCAAAATATAAGAAAAAATATTAAGTAGTTAAATTTGTAAATGGAAGTGAGAGAAAAAAGTAATAAAGAAATAATAGAAGAATATTATTTTAATAGAATTGAAAAAGGATAGGGAATGGGATGTAGAAGATTTTTGAAAGATGGGTAAAATTTAGGAAAAAATTATAGGAGGTATCCTTTTTAGCTAAATTATAGGGAATTTTATAGGGAACCAAATGTAAATGATCTTAATGAGGAATAACTGTAGCAACCCCAAAACTCCCCCCTATTTTGATCAACCGGATGTAGGGTCAATTTTCAAAAAGTTAGGGCAGGTTTAGGGGGTGGGATGAGATACAAAATTCTCATCTCATCTCATCTCATCATTACACATTTTTCAACTCCACATACAAAATATAATAAACAATTCAACTTTTTCAAATCTCAATGGTTTATTTTAAGTAAAAAGGTTTAGAGGATAAACAATGGTTTTCCAAATATAGGAAATTATTTTTATCAATATTTTATTCTAATAAATAAAATAAATTCTTCTTCTAATCATCTACATATTCTCTCATACTCATATTTGTTATAGTTTTAAATAATAATTTTAAAAATAATTTAAATAATTACGAAAAATATAAAAGAATTAATTTTAAAAATATTATCATAGCAGCAAAAAAATAATTTAAATTTTTGTTTAAAATATTAACTAGAGTAATAGTTCAAAACATAAGAAAAAATATTGAGTAGTTAAGTTTGTAAATAAAAGTGAGAAAAAAAATTTAAAAAAAAAAAAGAAAAATATTATTTTAATATAATAGAGAAAAATAATAAGAGTCACTGTTCGGTACCAATAGTGAGTTAATCCTGCTGGCTATCATGCAATTGTCTATCTAAATTACATGCTCGCGAAAAGAGTCAAAGAAATTCTAAAGTTATGAGAAGTATGTAGGTATGACTCACTCTAATTAATTAACATAGAATGATAAAATATAAATTAAATTTGTTACTTTATTTGGGTGAAGAGAAGAATTAGGAGTTATACGATCCAGTATACTTTTTGTATTACACGAAATACTACAATTATGCCTTCAACTTGAGGATATTATTATTTAAGGTCAACAAAATTCAGGACATTTGAGATCAGACGCGTGAAATGCAAATAATCCTATATATGGAAACATGAATTTTGATCATTCATACTATATTAATTAATTTATTAAAGTTGTACATTGAAGAGCGCGACTAGTCAATGAATTAAGTTAATTAATATTCCGACGCATTGAATAAATGTGGAAATTAATACACAAATCGAGTTGGAGTAGTTTTGAATTGATCAACCTAGCTAGTGTTTGTCGTGGGACCAAAGCAGGAAATTAAGGACTAATTGCATGGTAATGGGAATGGAAGAAACTTTAGCAATTATTCTCAAATTTTCATTTAAAATGTCGTTAGCTAAAGCCTAATTTTATAAAAATAAATTTTAGTCTAATTTTGACTAGGTCACTGCTAATGTTCATGAATGTTTGGCATATAGGATTTAAAGACTATATATCCGCGCCCAGCAAACGAGTTCGGAGTTTTTCCTAAATGTTTGATCTAATTAATTTCTTAATTAATCCTCTGGTATTGAGAAATTTTCTTGATTTATTCATTGAAGCAGTACGAGAGAGTAAAAAATGAAAAAGGTAGCTACCGATCAAATAAATTAACCAGCGAATTAAATGGATACTTACGATCTGATATTTCATCACACGTTGATGGAAAAGACCCAGTTTTACAGTGGCAAGCGAAAGCATTCGTGCTGGTGTTGAACCCACACCGCCCACCGGACCCATCACATCTATCGCACATGCTGTTATCTGCATACCACCCCACCGTGAAGCCACCATTAATAGCTTCCTTCAGTGCATCTTCAGTAGTTAAAGTGCCTGGTTCAGTTACTACTGGGACTTTTACGTTGTTCGCGCACAACATCAATAAGCTATTAATCGTGCTTGGAATCGAGGAGCTCGAATAGTAATTGGTAAAGCCGTTAGCGTCTCCGGTGCAATTAAACGAAAAACCGTCCGCCGTCTGAGTTGGAAGAAGAGGTGAAGTATCAAGGCACCGGTAGTAGAGCGTCAGGTTGGTAGTAGCTGCAGTATGAGAAAAGAGGGTACTGCTATCTATGCTTGTATTAGCGTAAGTAGCAGGACAAGTCGTGTCCAAGTAATCCACTCTAGCAACCTTGAGACTCCGCGCCACGCTATTGATTTCAAGGACTCGGTAATACATGTTCGAGATATTAAGCCGCGGGAGATCGCCGCTGCAGTTCAACTGGAAATCCGGGTAACCACAATATTCAGGCCGATTTGATCCCCAGAAAGGATAACCGATGTCCGAAATACCCGCACATGCAAAGGTTTCGCTGCAGTTGAGGTACTGCTGATCATCATCAACAGCGTGCACAGATGGTAGTACTGGAAATTGGACTAAGGTTATTGCTATTATGATGAATAAGAAAGTGGCCGGAGCTGGGAAGAGATGGTTATGCATTTTGAGAGAGAGAGAGAGAGAGAGAGATTGGAAGCAAGCGTATAGAAAAGGAATTGACGAGGTGGGGATGTGTGGCTTTCCAATTCCTATGAGGCATCATAAGGAAACTGGTGGCCTTTGACGAAATGGATTCGTGGAATCGTGGGGGTGTTGGAATTTTCAAAAGAGATGCTTATGTTGAAACGTTCCACTTAAGGTCAAACTTCCACCACATTCATATTATGAGAAGTATTCTGCTTAGGATTTTGACTCTTGAGCATCATTTGGCAATGGGGCTCGCTTGAGATTTGCTGCAGATCCTGTTGAGTTGCTCCGAGATAGAAGTGGTCGTAAAGGGCAGAAGCTCATTCCGTATCCACTACCACAGCTGCTACTCCGCGTAAATTAACCGCCAAAAGGACTTGGAGCTCTGCTTCTGATCATGATCCACTTCAGTACCTACAATCTTGCTTTCCATGGCGCTCTCTTGCTTCGTAATGTCACGCATAGCTCATGCCTCATGGTGGTGGCAATGGAGGACGAGAACCAAACTGATCCCTTTGCTTAATGGGAGTGACTTTTTTCTTGATTTCAGTGGGAAGAATTTTCCCATCGGAGAAAATCTAGTCCACAGCAGAAGATTCTTGATCGAAACTCTCACGATGAACACAGAAGTCGAAATCGATGCTCGAACTCAAACCCGAGGAGTTTGATCGAAGATGATGACGGCTTTCAACAGGTACAAGTACATCGGATTGGCAAAAATCTTGGGAAAATGAGATTCTAGGACTCGTATGATAAGGAACATAGGAATGAATTATTTCTAAGGGAGTAGTCGACTCTTGAAGAATCCGAAAATGGCAATTGTTCAGATTTGCCAATATGACAAAACACACAAATGGCCTGTTTATTTATGGAATCACTAACGGGAAGAGAAAAATTAGAAATGACATGATGTAGAGTTGTCGCGGAAGGGTGTCCCAAACGACACTGTCAAGTGGAGGTAGAAGCCTTGACACCAACAATCATGGTGAGAGCATGAAATTTGGATGTAGAGAGTTGACGAAGGTTGATCGGATACAATCCATTATCACTTGGCCCTGTCAGAAGCGTGTCCCCCGTCAGAATGTCCTTCATAGAAAAATTAGAACCAATGAGCTCAAGAAGAACATTATTATCTTTGCCGAATTTATTAATAGAGAGGAGATGAGCAGAAGCTTGAGGACAATAAGTAACTTTATCTAAAGTAAGAGTAGATGGAGTTTTAATAGAAGCAGTGCCAGTGCGAGATATGGTCAAACCTGTCCCATTACCTACGCCCACGAAGTCATCACCTTCATAAGGATGAGAGGTTGCAAGATTAGCAATATCTAAAGTAACATGAATGTTAGCACCGCTGTCAGCATACCATTGATGTTGATTGAGATAAGTGGTATTAGCCTCAGCAACCATAGCAGCTAAATCAATTGGAGGATGACGTCCCTGAAATGAGTAGTTCATGCGAATAAAACAGTCCAATGCTTGATGTCCTTCTCGTTTGCAAATCTGACATGGGGATCGAGACCGAGAGGTAGAAGAAGCAGTAGCTGGTGATGAGGATGGCAAGTGAGGTAATAGTTGTCAAAACTGGGAAGGAGCAGGACCCGAGCCTTTCGACGTCCCTGAGAAACGAGACTTGTTGTTGTTGCGAGAACCTGATTTTGAACCAGGTTTATGTGAGTAGAGAGCATAGGGCCCCGCCTTTGGTTGAATAGTTTGCTATAAAGGGATGCACAAAAATAATTTCATTGATATAATTTCATGTGAGCCGTCAGATCTGCTTTACAATAAAAATAAATTTACAATCTGATAAACCATATCAATTTGTAGGATTATTTTTGTGTAATCACTTTGTGTTTAGAGTATTTCTCGAAATTTTTGCATTTTACAATTTACCATAAAAGAAATCATGGTAGTATATATTTAGAATCATTCTCTTTGAAGGTCTTTACATTACACACCATCCACGTGGCATAATTTGATCGAATTTTGCTACTCGTCATCCCACACGCCAAACTATATTTTATTTTTTTTATTCTTCTTAAACTATTGCACACTTTTTTTAAAGAAAATGAAGTCTATTATTAAAAAAAATTATTTTTTCATGTAAATCACATTTAAAAAAAAAAAAAAAAGTATGCGCGCTTGCGCACTATAACTGCAAATATAATTTATCTTTTATAAATTCATATTTGCAAGTACACATCATTCTTTTTTAATTACTCACATTTTAGATTAATTTTTTTTTTTTTAATTTTAAGAGTTTTTTTTTTTAATTTATTTCGCTTAAAGACATTATCATTATCATAAGTTTTTTTAAACTTACTGAAAACAAGTTGGGATGCACATTATTATAAAATGAACGGTAATTCAGAGGCAAAGAAAATGTGTTATTATTTGCGTTTCACGACTTTGTAGCTCAGTCGATCGGCTAAAAAACCACACAAATTCAAATCCTATATTAAAGGTTATAATCAGCTCGTTCAGATGGTGATGGACTGGTTTATGGTCAACATGGTCTTATTTGGTTACGCATTTTAGATGAGATGAGATGAAATATTTTGTTTAAAATTGAATAAAATATTATTATAATATAATTTTTTAATATAATTTTATTTTTATATTTAAAAATATTAAATTATTTATTATATTTTGTATGAGAGTTTGAAAAAATTATAATGATAAAATGATACGTTTTATGTATCAAAACTGAGCCTAATGATATTTATTATTAACCTAAAGCAAAAGGTGGAATTTGGAATATAGCAAATAGCCGTTAGCTGTATTCCACGCAAAATTTTTTAGCTCTGATGTTAAGAATATAGACACGTCAGCCAAACAAAATTTCTAAAGTCGCTATAGTGGCGTTATAAGTTCTCGATTTGGTGGTGTTAAGAGATATCATCTCATTCTATCTCATTTCATTTGGTTCTAAAATGAATTTTTTAAAGAGGCTTGCAGGTAGAGTAAACCAAGAGATGAATGAGAGGTTAATTCAGATTTTCACTGCAGAAGAAGTCAATTTAACTCTAAGACAAATGAACCCTACTAAAACCCCAGGCCTGATGGTATGACCCCTATTTTTTTCTAAAAATACTAGGTTGTGGTGGGTAAGGAAGTGGCAGATGTTGTGTTAAAGGCTTTCAACAATGGTTTGTTTCCACAAGAGGTTAATCACACCTTCATCACTTTGATTCCTAAAAAGAAAGGCCTGAGGTCATTTCTTATTTCAGACCAATAAGTCTAGGAGTGCTACCCACCCCCTACAGGGCAGGGCCACTCCTTCCCCACACCCCTCCCCGCATAGGGCGGGGATGGGGTTTTCACCCCCATCCCCCACCCCCGAGATGCAGGGGTGGGGTGTAGGGTGGATACCCAATCTCCTCCGCTTCAGTCCACTTAAAAAATATACTACATTTCACTAAGTTTAAAAATTATTCTTAAGTTCAAAAGTTATTAAAAATATATTTTTAGACCCAAATTGTAAATTAAAATTTGTAAATATGAATATAATTTAAAAACTAAATAATTTTTAAATTTGCTAGTATATATTTCGTCTAAGTTGTAGTGTATTAATTTTTAAACTATGTAGTTTTTAAATTTGTTAGTGCATACTTTGTAAACAAGTCTAACAAATTTTAATATATATTTATATATACACAATTTGTAAAATATAAATATATATTTATGTTTATATATAACATATATATATAAATGTAAGTGGGGGAGGGGCGGGGGAAATGCAGGGTGGGGTTGGGCCTTACCCGCCCTAGATAGGGGCTCTAGATGCGGGGCAGCAAGGTGCGGAGCCCCACTGCTCACCCCTAAATAAGTCTATGTAATGTCATATACAAATTGATCTCAAAGGTTCTTGCAAACAGACTTAAAAGGTATATTATCAAGTGTGATATCACATACACAAAGTGCATTTGTACTAAGGAGGCTCATTACAGATAATGTCCTTGTTGCCTATGAAATAGTTCATTATCTAAGGCAAAAGAGAACTGGAAAGTAGGTTTTATGTCTTTGAAACTCGATATGAGTAAGGTCTATGACAGAGTTGAGTGGAGTTTCTAAAAAAAAAAGTGATGAAGAAGATGGGTTTTGATGAGTTTGGTGAAATTGGTGATGTTGTGTCTAACTGCAGTTTCTTTTTCTATCTTAGTGAATGGGGAGAACCTAAAGGTCCCATTTATCCAACTCGAGGTCTAAGACAAGGGGACCCCAAATCCCCTTATCTTTTTTTATTGTGCACTCAAGGATTGATTTCCTTACTACATCAAGCTGAGTTGAATAAGCAAATCAAGGGACTAAAAATATGCAAAAGGGCACCAAGGATAAATCACATTTTGTTTGCAGATGACAATGTTCTTTTTTGTAGGGCAATTATGCAGACCAACTTAAACATTCAACATCTTTTGAAGATCTATGAGCAGCCCTCAGGACAAAAGGTGAATAAAGAAAAAAACATCTATGGTTTTCAGCAAATATGTCTCTCACAGTCAACAAGAAGAGATCATGGAGTTTTGGGGTGTGCATAACTACCAACAATATGAGAAATACTTAGGACTTCCTCCCATGCTTGGTAGAGGAAAGAAGAAGGCTTTCTCATATTTGAAGCACAAGGTTTGCACAAAACTCTAGGGATAGAAAGAGAAACTATTATCTCAAGGGGCTAAGGAAGTTCTGATTAAATCAATGGCTTTATCCATTCCAACATACACAATGAGCTGCTTCAAACTCCCTACCACCCTATGTGTTGAATTGAAAAATATGATGGAAAAACTCTCGTGGGGCCAAAAGAAGAAAGAGAATAAGATCAGATGGATGAGTTGAAAGAAGTGTGAGTCAAAAAGAAGTGGAGGCATGAGGTTTAAGGACTTACAGACTTTCAATTTGGCACTATTAGCTAAGCAGGGTTGGAGAATCTTAACAGAAGAGTCCACATTGATGCACAAAGTCTTCAATGCTAAGTATTTTCCAAATACTAGCTTTAGGGAGCCAAGATTAGGTGCAACTCCCTCATATGAGTGGAGAGGCATACGAGAGGCAAAAATAAGTTTGTTGCAAGGCTACAAATAAAGAGTGGGGGAACGGAAAATCTATTAACATTTGGACTGATTTCTGGTTGCCAGATCACAAGCTCATTCCAACTTCTACTAATGTTCTAGTAGATCAAGCAAATGCAACAGTGGAAAGTCTCATTGATACTAACACTAAGTGGTGGGATGTGGAAAAGATTAGAAGAGTTATACCTCCTCGAGAAGCAGCAAAAGTCCCAGAGATTTTACTAAGTTCTAAAAGCAAACTAGATTGTCTCATTGGGGAGCGTGAAAAAAATGGAGTTTGTAGTGTTAAAAGTGCATATCGTTTTTTTCATACACTTAGACAATCAATATATGAAGGTGAGTGTTCAGATGCTGAGAATCAAAGAAAGTTGTGGCAAAAGATATGGAAGATGAAAGTCCCCAACAAAGTTAAAGTCTTTGCATGGAGAGCCTGCAGAAATGGGATTCCTACCAAAGTTTTGAATACCATAAAGAACATCATACCGGTCAAGGTATTGGAAAGAAATATTTCGGTACCGATGTCATTTCGTGTATCGTTTCGGGATAGTCGATATATGAATAATTATATTCCAAAATAATAGTCTATATATGAATAAATTATATATAAATATATATATAAATTATAAATAGCATAGTCTGAAGTGAGGGTCAAAAAATGAGCTTGTAGTTTCAAAAAATGAAAAAAAAAATTTAAAGGCCGAAATATCGGCCGGTACGACCTGTATTTGGGCCAGTACGAAATATATGTATTACCTATACCAGACCAGTGGCCGGTACGGTACGGTATTTAAAACAATAATTCCTACTCTAAAGAATTTAAAACATCGAAAAGTAATTGTGGAGGCCTTTTGTAAGTGGTGTAATGAAGAAGAAGAAGAAGATGTGGATCATGCTCTACTCTACTGTCCATCCATAAGAGGTTGTTGGTCTAATCAGTTCAGTAATTTAATAGGGATGGTAGAGAAAGCTGATTTAATACAGCTTGCACGGAAGGTGATGCTTAGAGGAAACAATGGAGAATTGGAAAAGTTTTTTTCTGATAGCATGCGGTATGTGGTATCGAAGGAACCAAAAAGTGCATGAAGAGAAGATATTGAATTCTATACAGGTGGCTAAAAAGGCTCTGTCACTTTATCAGGCACATAAGGAAGTTCAAGAGCAGCAGAAGCAAGGAAAAATGACAAGCTGCAGCTAGTTACCTCCTCCTCTTGGGGTGCTAAAACTGAATGTGGATGGGGCAGTCTTTCATGATCAGAATCGAGCAAGAGTGGGGATGGTACTAAGAGATGAAAGGGGAGGAGTTATTTTCTGTGCCAATAAGAAAGAACATGAGATTAATGACCCTTTAGAGATTGAAATGCCTGCCATTTTGAGAGGATTACAACTAAGTATACCCCTAGGCATTCTTGAACTCCATATTGAAAGTGACTCTTTAATTATAGTGACTGAGGTGCTGAAAGAGGGAGAATCAAGGTTTTTACTAGGCAATATGGTTTATGAGATAAAGAAGCTTATGAAACTCCAAGATGTACCATACAACAGATTGGACATCTCGACAAAGAAGCAGCTCATAGAATGGCAAAACATGCATGGAATGTTGATGACTTGATAATTTGGTGAGATTCATATCCTGATTGTATTACACAGATTATTTAGTCTGATTCTATGATGTAAGTTTGGATTGTTTTTAATAAAACATTCTTCTGTTAAAAAAAAAAAAAAAAAGAAGAAAAAGAACTACTTTGCCTATCAATTATTACCATTCTACTTGATCGCTCGGGTTTTTTTTTTTTACTTAATGATTAAAAAAATGATTTTAAGTATATTGGTATATTTTTTTAATTTTTTAAAAATATTTAAATATCTTAAAAAATGTGAATAAAAAAAATTTTAAAAAAAAAAGTTGTAAAATCAATTAGCGGTCGAAGTGAGCGGGCTACTCTGCACGGTAGAGTAGCCCGACTCAAAAAAAAAAAAAAAAGTATGCTCCAGTAAGCAACAATATGGCATATTGCAAATTAGTTATATGTTGGGCTGAAATTATATTTTTCATAAAAATTTATGAACCAAAATTTTAACTCCCCTTTGATCCATGTGCGTTTTTTTTTTTTTTTTCCTCCTTTTTCTGTTGGGTTGCTGTAGATTCATATATTTCCGTTCTGCAACACTTCGACCAACCAGTGAAGATGAAGTTGGGTCAACCGGACTCCGAAGAGAGGGTAATGAGATGGCGAATTCCAGTTGGTGACTAATGTATCTAACAAACAAATCCATGCATGAGTGCTGAGTTTCCTAGAATAATTTTACATTGTCTGTGGACAAGATATTAGACATGTTTATAAGAAACGAGCAATCATCTCTTGTTAGTACTGTTTTTATGAGATAAATTAGACCCATAAATTTCTTCACGTCTCTCTTTCAATTATTTTGACATGGAAAATGTTTATTTCGACATGGAAAATGTTTGGTGCTAGGGACTTGGGTGATGGGTATCTCTAGGACGAAATGCTTGTTTGTGGCGCTCCATTTCACATTGTTCTTTCCCGGCGGCGTTGTCATTATTTTTCATTACCGAATAAATCTTTATGCTGACTGTTTAAGATAGAGATAAAATGGAGATCATGGAAGAGACAGCCAGCTAGTGACCTTTTTTGTGCTAGCTTTTATCTTCCGATGCATAAGAGAGAGAGAGAGTTACAAAAAGTTTGACTTTAAATTGGACAAACTATTGGACATTCCCTCCAATCCAAATTCCACTGACCCTTCGCATGGGGAATTAGCCACCAAAGATAACCCACCCACTCTTTAATTATTCCCCCACAAAGATGTCGGCCTGACCACAGAATACAGATGATGCAGATAAATGAAAACAAAAAACATAAAATCTTTTCGGGCAATGGACATAACTACACTTTTTTGGCATAGGCTTTGATGGTTCGTAATCAGGACAACAATCTAGAATAGTGAAAAGTTAATGATACCTTACTCCTCATTTACTATTATTTTATTATTATTTAATTATTTTTTTTCTTTTCACTATTTGAATTTGTATTAAAAATTAAAAAGTCATATTATGATATTTTTAAACCAAATTTAAAAAGAAAAATGAGAAAAAATTAATTAGATAATAAAACAATAATAAAGGAGGTGTAAGTATATCAATTATCCATAATAATGTAATGCAGCATCCGTGAATATGTGACAGATGGTGATGTTGATTGGGAGTATTCGATTGCAGGCAGCTTGCCCCCAGAAGAAAATTAATTCGATTGAATGTTGACCGTCGAACGAATGTTCAAGGCCGTCCTTGGTTGCGCACAGCACATAGAGATAGAGTTACTGGCAATATAGAATGAAGTCGGCTGAGGTTTGACCTGACCCGGCGAGTCATGATACACTTATTTATTTTCACATAATTTTATTAAAACGTCCTTCATTTAAAATATAATTACAAAAAATATTATTTATAAATCATTTTTCTTCACCTGCTGTCTTGGTCTCCGTGAACTGACCCTTTCAAGATTGGTCGGTGCGTCGCCCTTCAAGTCTCCGTTCATTTATTTATTTTAGAATCTTTAAACGTGTGCAGTTATTATGATCAAACATACACGGCGAAGTCTACTGAGGAGTAATTACTAGGAGCTCTCACTCTCAGAGTATAAATATGTATTTAATTTTTATTTATTATGTGATGATATATCAATTACAAAATTAGAGTTTATATAAATAATTTTAATTATATAGCAATTTTTTTCTTCTTATAAGTACGAAGAATAAAAATTTATAAACTCGATATTGTAAGATTTAATTTATAAACAAAATTCCAAAATAATTTCTCTTATCAATCAAACAAATGTTAAGTTCTGTTTATGTGTACATATACCAATTTCGAATATTATTTTTAAAATAATTATCTACCGTTTTCTCAATGACTATATGCATCGGCCAAGATAAGGACTTCCACGTGCCAGTCATAGTTTTAGGCCCGTTTGGAGTACAACATAATCTCATCTCTTTTAATATTATCTCATGTTATTTTATTTTATCTCAACATTCAAATACTATAAATATAAACACTTTAAATTTTTAAATTTTTAATTATTTTATCTACTCATTACAATTTTTTCAAATTTTCAAACAAAATATAAAAAATAATTCAAATTTTAAAATAAAATAATATAAAAAATTATAGAAAATATATTTACAATAATGAATTGTGCAACTACCTTGTAATCGCTTAAAAAAAGTGAATAAAACATGAGACTTACATAAAAAAATTTAATTTTTAATAATATACCACACTTTTTTTCAAAATGATTATACAACATTTGCACACTTCACAGTTATATATATAATTACTCAAAAAATTATATTATAACAATATTTTAATTTTATAATATTTTTATTCAACTTTTTCTCTATTTTTTTTCATAAATCATAAAATATTTTAATTCAAACTATTTTACTATTATTTACATATTATTTCATTACTATAATATGCAACAACATACCATTAGAGACTACCAAAGAAAAAAAAGGTTGCAATTAAAACCTATTTAAGTTATAACCTATGTAATGTAAAATTCACAAAATTTCCTTCGGTGGTAGATCAACACGCTTCCAACAACACAGACCATAAATTTATATATATATATTCTTTTTTTCTCACTTTGAAGGAATTTTCTCAATCATATGTTTTAGAAAAAAAGCTAATAGACGTGTAATTTGAAGGTTATGGGTTGTACTTGTACTGCACTACGAAGTTGTACGCGTCGTGTGTGTACGCAATAAAAATATCCTTACAAATCAATGTTAAGAACACTAGTTCCGCGTCGATGATGGATAGATACTCCCAAACCAACCAGAATTTGATAAAATATTTGGATTAAGGTCCTTCAAGTGAGAGAAGTAAATGTGTAAAGTAAGTTATTCTTATATTAATAAATAAGAATTTACTATTCACTCTCATACATTATACTGTAACTTTTTCATAAAGTGTGTAAATATTTTTTATAAAATATAAAGTGTGAGATGATAAATAGTAATTGATAAGAATAATTTTTATAATAAATATTATACGTATTTTTTTTTATCTAAGATCTTCTGATTTAAAAAAAAATTAATGTTAGTTACAATTTAGAGTGTACAAGCCCTTCATTCTCATCTTTTTTTTTTAAAAAAAAAAATAAAGTTTACACTTATAAAATTACATTTTCAAGTGGGTCTAATTTTTAAAACTATAAATATTATTTCTAAAAAAAAAATATCAAGGACGTGTGTGGCGTGTGTTAGCAGGACCCAATAGGTTTGGACCCATGCAATAGGTTTGCCAGGTAGTTTCCACCAATTTTGTCACAGGTAGTTTAGTTTTCAGAATAGCCATTCCAACGAAATGTTTTTTAGTCACCAAAAACTTAGTTTTGATGATAATCTCCTCTCCGTTGCGCCGAATTAAAACATACTGCAGCCAATCTTATCTATGCATTAATCTCAAGAGCTTCACCCAAGTGGTGAAGACCTTAGTCTTAGACTATCATTCCCTTCAAGATCCAAATGCAAACAATTCTTAGAGGCCACACCCCTGATGAAAAGCAAACGATCTAATCAATTTTGTATAAAAAAAACTTTCAAGAGTGGTACACAAGACCAAAATATAATTTACAAGAATGGGTCCAAATGACCCTACCTTGAAGAGGTTCCCAACATCTAAAAAAAAAAAAAAATTTATCTGTGCATTGGTAGTGTTCTTCAAATGTTTGTTTTTATAAGTAAACATGCTCTACAAATGTTCCACATGATTTAAATAGACAGGCACACATTCAGCAGTATTTCTCCTAAAACAAATCCAAACCAATGGCCTTTCACCGTCAGTAGTACTGCCTCGGAGAATAATGAAACCTAATATCTCGCTTCTTGCTAAAACTACCACATCTGCGTTGCATGCAACGCAAATTCAAAGCTTCTTGTTAAGACGCGACCTAAATGCAGGCAATATATATAATGCCTTTCATGCAACACTACCACAGCCACAATTCAAACCGCAGTGGTCGATTAATTACACTGACCATGAACCCTACCCGACAAGAACTATAATCCAAAATAAAAATAGAAATTATCATAATGAAGTTCTACAACTCATCCCCCACGAAATTAGGCGCATAGTAAAATAATAATTCGCCACCAATCTCATTAGTCCCAAAAAGGCGTCAAACCAAATCTCAAGTTGTTAATTTTTAAACAGAATTTCATGTGATTCAATCGTAAAAAGGCTAAAATAAAATAACAGGCAAAAGCATCAAAGCCAAAGATAACAAAATCCCACTCATGCCTCAGCTATTGGATATTCAAATACTACATCTTTCCCGGTAAGCTTCTTGTAAACACCAGAAAATGTCTCCAGTTTATACTCGGTGTTGTTCCTCTCCTTGGGGTCCAACAAAATCTGACTCAAGGACAACAGACATCAATTAGTAGGAAGAACAGTATAAAGTGAGAGGCAAGAGACAACACACTTTTATTTGTTGTGCATCTACCTTAATTATTTTAGAACCATCAATTCGGTATCTGATGCGTTTCCCAACAATCTCGGCAGGATGCACAATATCCTCTAGCATGGCATCATGGACAGATGTCAGTGTGCGGGAGCGGGGTCGCTGAGCAGCAGAACCTTTCTTTGGTGGTCTTACTATCCTACGGGTGGCAATCACAACAACATCCTGCCAAAAGTAATGAGAGATTACAAGCAATCACATAAAAGTGACTATCGTGTCATTCTATAACAATAGATTCACATAGTAAATAACAATAATATGGCACATCACAGCACCCATTTAAGATTAATTGGAGTTCAAAACTCAAAATAACAGATACATGGCCGTCAAGAAGCTACTGAACACCTGTTGCCCAGCACCCTATATTTTATGATGTTTGAAATTATTGTTACATATCACAAGAACACACCCTTCTTAGTATTCAAAGAAGGTTAAAGGAAAACGAAGATGATAGCCATCACCACTTGCCATACAATGTTCCAACATTTGATGATAACTCATGCTATCACTGCGAATCAAAAGTTCCCTTTTTTTTTCTAAAGAAGCATTACCTTGCCACTGAATTTTTTCTCCAGCTCCCTAACAAGGCGAAGATGAATCTTGCGAAATCCCTTCCGCAATCTGTAAGGCACATGGATAACCACGGCCTTGCGATTACCAGAGATGTCCATCTGACTGTCAAATCATATAATGTCATTCTAATTAGGGAACAAAAACTTGTAAATACCTTAAAAATTCAAAACTAGACAGAATGCATACGCTGCTGAATTTATGTAGAGATCTTTCAAGTCACTTTTCAGCTCCTGATTGGTGTTTTCCAAATCAAATAGGTACTGCACACACAAAAAGCATTCCAACTTTTAGTACATTGTGACTATCAGGTATTAAGTAACACGTATTATTAGAAAGTGGCACAAGAACTAACCTGTGCAACTGTATCCTCAAATTCAGTGGGCTCAACATCCTTGTCTTTGTGGATTTTCTTTCTTGAAGAGAACATATTGAAAGATCTGATCGATAGGTAAAATTTGTAAAAATTTATGTTAATCAAGGGAAGTAAGCATTGATAAACCAAAGAAAGAGAAAAACACTTGAATAGAAACATCATTATCTTGTTTTAGTTTTTGACAGGTGACAACATCCCAGGAACACTTAACTGTTCTTTCAAATGGCTTGCAAAATGGGATTATGGATTGTAGCCTTATGCGTGCTCTATATTCTAAATTGTTATTCTAGATCTATATCACTCAGCCATAGGCATCCTACTGCCAATTCAATTTCTAAAATGCACATGCAGCTGCTAATCATAGAGCAGTGGCAAAATATTCAGCCATATAAACTGTATGCCTCTGTGGCAGCTAACAAAAAGAATGTGTAAATGCAACCAAACAAGACACCCAGTCTCAAAGTTCAAACTTAATAAAGACATAATTATATGAACCCCCTATTTCCTTGGTGAATGCAAATCAGCAACAAAATGTCAAACTCTCCCTTAAAAAAATATGAAAACGGCATAATTATTGTGGGACCATAATAATGAGTCCATTTGCAAAACTGCCCGCTTGCATTGAATCATGATTCCATTCTAATGATACAAAAAGCCTATCAAGTCATTAACCAAGCATCCATTGGCGTTTCCATTGTTCAACCAATCTCCCAAGCACCACAGTTCGCTCTATATGCACAAACTATTCGAATAACAATCGCTTGTATTCATAATTAAATGATAATAGCTGGTTGCATTATCACTAAACATGATTCAGGCCTTAAACAATACAAACTCAAAAATAATATAATCACTATGCCCATACAGCCATTCATCCATATTAACTAGTTTGTCGTTCCATTTCGCTTAGTTTTCCCGGAACCAAGCATAGAGAGAAGTAAGAGCTTGAACCTCAGATTCAGGACCGAAATACGAGAACTTAATTAATACCCAGTTCAGGAAAACGTACCAATCTAGGCAGATATTGCTCTGCTGCGCTCAAAGGAAAAACCCTACGCTTTGGCCTTGAGGGAAACTTGAGGCGCGGAGGAGGACGACTAGGAAGATGCTAGGGTTTTATAAGGAGAAGCTAAAATATAATGCCCTAGTATTGGACGGTCGAGATTTGTTATTGTGTTTACAGGTGTTGTGGATTGTTTGGTTGTCCGGATAGGTATTATCACAATCCTCGATTGGTGGAGTGGCGTTGCTTGTGAGAAGTGAGAACTAGGTAAAATTTTGGCAACATTTTACTATTTTCAAAAAATAAATCGTGATGTATTTGGTATTGATTTTTTGTGAAAGCAAATGGATAGAATGAGATGTTTTTTTTGGATAATTTTTCTTATTTTATTTATTGTATTAGAATTTGTGAATAGAGTTTTCATATTATCAAGAGTCAAGACGGTGTGTAAAGCATACCATTTACATAACTTAAATCATAAATTTAATTTATAAAATTCAAAATTTAAAATTCATATTCCAGATCAAAGATGTTATGTAATGACTTTGCTATGTATGCTCTAAATACCGGCTTAAAAATATAAGTTTTCTTGTGAATATATATAAATGATATTCATCTTTATCTTGCTATAATAAAGTGTATATTTCTAAGAATATAATTACCCTGCTGAGTAATATGCCTTTACACATAGCAAGTCTCTATATCGGGTCTATTTTCAATGTGTTGTTATCATTTTTCAGGTGGTCTAACAATAGTTGGGTGGTTAAGATTTAAGAGATTATGAAGGGAATGGAAATCGCATAGTAATAAAAAGTAGAAAATGAAGGAACATAAATGTGATTCACTCCAGAACTTGCATTGACAGGCGATCCGCTAGGTTTGTTTTCACAAAACTTTTCAATTCATCTCATTTCATCATTATAATTTTTTTAAATTCTCACACAAAATAATATAATCAATTCAACTTTTCAAATCTCAACACAAAAATAATATTAAAAATATATATTTTATTAATATTTTATTCAATTTTTAACTCATCACATCTCATCTGCGAAAACAAACTAGACAAATTCACCATTTTATAATGTTTTTGAGATGGAATTTTTTGGATAGATCTGTTCAGTCACCTAGAGCATGGCCCAACATCGTCACTATAAGAGGTTGTCGGATGTCCGATAGCAGCTCTTATGCTATAGCTGTACCAAGTAGCAACCACCAAAGGCAAAGGTTACATGGCGCATACGGGGAGCAGAATCTGACAATGATGGAGCATTTCATTCTGCCATAGAATTCCAAGACAAACATACATACATTCATTCCCACTCGCTCCTTAACAAATGCCACCGAGAAAGGAAAGATTTAAGTTTGCTCAATTTTCTAATAATGGTGCAGCACACCCCAAACACCCGGAATTCTTATCTTTTTCCAATGTAACAAAAGCCAAAAGGGGAAAACATCTGAAAATTGAAACACTTTAGAGATGTAATACAGCTACTTGACTTTACTTGAGCTACTCAAGGAAGGAAGCTGAGTGTAGTATTCTGACCAAAATGGTTGGTGAGCTTGGAAGTTTTCGTTTCCTACTCATATGGGTCCTATTTTCTCAAAGCAGTTAACCATGATAGTATAGCTTTTGCACCTTTTTCCCATGAACAATCCAACATCATGTCATGGGCCATCCCTTCAACACTGACTGGTGACACGCCATAAAACCGGCCCGTTTCTCTGAGACCTTCAGCATCCTACAAGAAAAACTCATCTTGATCAAAGCAGGACCAAAACAGTGTGAACTACAAAGAATCTATGGTCGAAATTATGGAGATTTTAGTAAACAAGCATTAGAAAGAAGGGAACCCCTAAAAAAAAACAAACAAACGAGCGACTGTAAGCATTAAACTTGGGTTTACCACAATGAAGTCATCAGTTGCACCCAACACAAGAACATCAATGGAACCTTTTGGCACTGAAGGAACTGGAAGTGCAGCATTCAGCTTTCTCAGATCAAACAATGGCATCCTTGAACTCTCTCTCATTAGCTCCTGGTAACTGAAGAAAACAAAAGAAGTTGAAGGTCATGTTCCACCATTGAATTAAAAAATTACTACACAACATGTTTACCATCATTCAGAAGACTACCACAGTTCGCGAGATTGAGTCTTCTTTTACACACCTTTATTTTCTTAACATGGTTTAAGGGAACTAAGCCAAGTAGTTTACTAATTCTAATTGAATCCAAATTATAAGTTATAGGGTCATAGTCGAATTGGTGCATGTTATTGTTGCAGTAACTTCTCCAGCAGTCATGTTAGGAAACAGGATTGTTTTAGGTGGTGTGGTGAGGGGATGGTACCATGACATCGGTCTTTTGTCTCTGATACCACAAACAAATACTCGAATGTTTTGGTTTGAAAGAAATGATAACAGC
The DNA here is from genome assembly GCF_001411555.2 of Juglans regia. Taxonomy (NCBI): domain Eukaryota; kingdom Viridiplantae; phylum Streptophyta; class Magnoliopsida; order Fagales; family Juglandaceae; genus Juglans; species Juglans regia. Next base: position 3,451,866 of record NC_049910.1, on the reverse strand, counting down.
ACACATTAATTTTTTTTTCTTTGATAGCGACAGCACACATAATCATTCATTGACACTGGGTACATATGCATAAGTGAGCCACGATACACAGTTAATGATTTGGGCCAAGTATAGAAAAGACATAATAAAGAGCTTTCCCGTTTCCATGTGTGCCTCTGGTTTCTTTCCCTCTATATGTTGAATAGATCAGTTATTGGAGCGGGCATGACTAGCAGAGTTGGTGTTTCCTTCTATAGTAGATATATTTAACTGGTCCTTGATTTGGGCATGATTAGAAGCATGATTGGAATACTCCTCAATAGAAGATAAGTTTTGGTTTCACTACAAACTAATGTTCAAATTCAAATGTATAAATATATCATTCAATCCCATTTAAAAAAAAAAAACTGCATATGAACTTGACGGGAAGTGGTCACAAACAAACCGTAGAACCAGATGATCCTCCATTGTTGAAGAGAAAAAAGTCTCCTTGCAAAGGGGGAGAGAAGTTTGGAAAGCTTTTGCCGCTAAGCTGCGTGTTACCTGCTCAAGTTCATACAAGATGAGAAAAAGATGCTTGCATATTATTTTTCTCAAGAGTGGAAGTAGATACCTTAAAAGCAGCAATAGGCTTTGAAAAGATATACCGCCATACTAACCCACTGAAGAAAGTCATTGAACAAATTTAGTTTGGATTAGGTTCAAGAAAAAGAAGACCAGAATAGCATGAACGAGAGACAATAGGGAAAAAAATCACCTATTGCCCGAAGGAGGTACAGAGCAGACAAGAGCAGCTCCTGCAAGCTTGGGGTAAAAGGTTTCCATTTCTAGAATAAACCCAATCAGCATAACAGCGTTAAAAATATTATGTCTTAGAATCTTTTAGTAGACGTGGCAAGAGCTGATAGATATGTGAAAAATTAGAATAGGGCTATGACAATTAAATTGAGTTTGGAATTTAGATTAGGATTCTGATGAGAGTTGCAATAGCTGACCGTTTCTAAAAGAAACAAGGTACTAGCTGTCAGTTAACAGTTATTAGTGACCTACAGCAATGGATCAATAGTAGTGGTCAAGAGATCTTTATTGGTGGTTTCTCCAATCACTGATACAACAATTACAGATATCACCATAGCTAGCTAATACTTGTACATTGTCGTTGGCTTTATTTTTGGGCTACTTGAATTGAATTAGATCTAAAATGCAGTTTCCAATTTTATTATATTGCTTGTTGAGAGGTGACTTAATTCCTGTTGAAAAAACGCTTCTAAAGATTGTTCACTCAAGCGGAAGCTTCAGACAAATTGTTGGATCGACAATTGCTTGACAGTCAGCTCGAACAGGACCCAGACAAAAAGTTCGCTAGACACTCAGCTCGAGTGAGATCTAGGCAAAGAGTTCACTTGACACTCAGCTTGAGCGAGCACCAACCCTAATATTCGCTCAAGCCACGCTCGACACACCACTTGAGCGAATGCCCATAATTAGGGCTTCCCGCACCGTACAATTTAAATACATGATATACTTCATTGTATTTTTTCTTTTTTTTAAGCAACCAAAATACAGAGAGAGAAAAAGAGAGATCCATTTGTGAGATTCTTGAGAGTTCATTGAGTGGATTGGGACTCCGGGGATTGAGGATTTTGTGATTGATCTTTTGTACTCCACATTTGTTGATAGTGAATTTATTGAGACCGACTCCACCAGTGGATGTAGGCTCACACTGAGCCGAAGCACTTAAATCTTGGTGTTCTGTGTGTGATTATTTATTTTCTTTTGATTTGCTTCCGCTATTTCACTTTAACTTAGCCGCTGATAACCAGTTAATCCCAACATTGCTTCACCTTAAATAAATATGAAGCGGATCGAAGTTTACCCAAAGCCTGGTTTTTCTTCAGATTTGCAATGTAATACTGAATGATAAGCCCTCCAAATGAATGTCCAAGCAACACTGGTGGTGATGATACTCTAGTCCTGATGAAATCAGCAACATCTCCAGCATGTGTCTACTGCAGAATTTCCGGTGAAAAATAAAAATAACATTGTATCTAGAATGGAAACCATGGAATGTCAAAGATTGGCCACCATTAAAATTATTGTTTTGAAGGAGCCATTTCCCTATGGAGCTAAAATACCTGGAGAGTGCCAGCGACAGAACCAACAGGTGCATCACTTTCACCCTGATCACAAAGTAATGGGAATATACATAATCAGCCCCCATTTTGCACATAAACAATATAGTAATCCAGTATTCAATATAGGTTTCAGATTCAAGCCACACACTCACACAGAGAGTTCTACAGAAGTGTTATTTGGCATTGGTGGCATTAATGACATAATCACTTTTTTTTTTTATAACCGTGGGTGTCCAACGCAACTCGACTAATCTCATGGGGCCCTGAAGTTAACAACCAGGTAAACCTCCAGTGGCCTAAGGGAACTTGAACTGGTGACCATTGGAGAGCAAACCCAAGGCCGGACTAACTGTTCATAGTGAAAAGTGATTATCACTATGAAGAACTTTATACTTCCATATAGCTCCACTTACATTATTTGGTACAAGAGGATCTAAATGCAAGAACCAGCCAAATTGCAACCGAACTGCTAATTTTGGTGATCGTGATGCGTGCAATAGTGAACCAAAAGGCAAGTAAAGCAGTGCTACCTACATGGCTATCCGCAAGGATTATCGCGAAAAATGGAATCATGATATGCAATTATTGCACCTAGGATAGAAGTAAGATTGTTTATTTGATAAATGCCTACGATAGAAGAGTTATGGGAATGAAGGATATAAAGGACTGCAATAAGCGGAACTCGAGTATCTCCATTGTAGATTACTGCTTTGGCACTGAAAATGTATGATTCCTAACTCCAATCTAGACGGTGGCCAAATATTTCAGAGATCGCATCAATGGCCACATAGAGAAATAATTTAAGTACTAAAATTCAAAATTTTAGCCATTCCTACGTTGTCTAGTGGAGAAAGGAAACAAGAAGTATGGCTCATCAAATACCCTAACAACATTTCCACATATCATTTATCATTTGCAAGCTTTAATATACAAAGATTGTGGGAACATTTAGAAAGCAAGAGCTTGAGCAATGAACCTAGACCAACTTACTTGAAAGGGCCACGGGAATTCAAAAGATGGAGCTAACAACATTATATTAGATATAGCTACTACCAAATTGTGCTTCAAGAATAAAAAATTTGTGTTTCTGTGTGTAGAAAGAGAGCCCACCTGACCCAACAAGCTTATGGCATAGCAATCAAACCCACAACCTGAAAAGAAGGGAAGCCAGTGTTCAGCCCAGCACCAAGCAGCGTGGTAGCTTCCATGGACAAATACCAAAGATTGATTTTCAATGTTTCTCTCCATTTTCTCATTTGGGTCCTTGTCTACAACAGCCTTCTGCACAATGGCCTCCATGTTCAGACCAGAAGGAAGCTGATGGAAAAGACGGGTCTGCCCCTGCTTCAACTCGTAGGGGACCCGCATCTTATGAGCTCTACTGAGAACAGCCCGAGGTTTTATGGTCATTTTCGGGAAACGTAGCCTTGGTTGAGGAAGGGATATGGTGGGTAGGGATAGAAGAGAAGCCATTGCTGTAGAATTGAGCTGTCAGCTGTCCCGCATTCCCACAGAAATCAGTCGGCTTTGGTTTTATCGCATTACTTATATTTTTGGATTAATCGTAAAATCAGTTTTCATGTTTTTCTAATTTGGAATGAAAACTCAGTTTTTGACTTTCATAAAATTACTATAAAAAAACATTTTTACAATTCTAAGACTTTTTATCAATTTTTTTTTTATAGAAAATTAAGGGAAGGATTTTCATGTACTACTAATATATCATGTGCCAGATTTCGATTGGCTGACGTGTATATTAATACCACGTGTCAACCATTCAAAAACTTATATGTGATCTCTCATGAGTTTAAAATGACATAAGTGTCTAATTGTAAAAATGTAAAACTTCAAATATCAAATTTTGTGAAATATGAAAATTGAGAACTTAGAATTAAAGTTTTGAATATCATTTTGATTAAAATATTGGAACGAAATATTTTGATATCGATATCTGTACCGTTTCAAGTATTGTTTTGAAATAGTCTATATATAATAAATTAATTATATGTGTAAATTATATTTCAAAATAACATCAATACAAATCTTAAAAAGTTAAAACACATATTTATAAAAACTCAATAATACTTCTAAGTTCTCAATCCAACTATTTAAAAAAATAATTACTCATCTTCATCACAAAAATGGAAGTAAGGATTTGATTTTCAGTCCTAGAGAAATGATATTAAAAAAAGTTAAGAAAATAATCTTTAGATGTGAGAATTAAAGTGAAAATTATGAAAAAATCATAATTTTTACAATGATTATAAAAAATAATAATTTCGACCAGTATATCGAAAACCAGCCAGTATTGATCAAAACGCACAAATATGGTCGGTATTTGACCCGGTATAACACATATCTTTCCTAAGCAATCAATATCTCGATATGATAAATATCAGCCGAACCGACCTGTACGATACTAAATTTAAAATAGTGACTTGAATTGTAAAAACTTAAATATTTATTTTGCAATTAATCCTAAATTCTTTTAGAATTAATTGCAAATTAATTACTTCAATATTTATCATTTTGCAAGAGCGTCAACTCGATATTTCACACACCAACATATATACATGAGACTTTAAAATGTTTGCAATTAATCACTTCACTCATTCTCGTCTATTCTACTAATGGAGTTAACAACGCTGACAAGTGCGGCACTGCCCCTTAAAATCGATTTCACTGGCCATTGAAAAGAAAAGATACCAACCTTTCAAGAAAGGATAGGGAAATTGGTAATCAGAGATATTTGAAATAGAACAAGGAATTACACACCACGCCATCTCAAATTCATGGTGTAAACCGAATGGAGAAGAAACACAAACATCAAATGGAAAAACTGGGAGCACAATCTCAACAAAGCACATTGAGTTTGTCATGTCGGAAACTCGGGCAGAGAACATGTAATTGTTAGAAAGTTCAGAGAGTAGACTGCTAACAACGTGTTGGTCTGGGGGAAAGGGAGTTCTCGAATGTTAATGGTACCTCATTATCATTTCGTGATGATTTTGAACTCAAGTAGAGATAAATGACCAGGCATGTAATATTTCATCAAAGGAAACAATAAACCTCAGCATTCATTGATAGCTGATGATGTTGAAAACAATATGAGTCCCGATTAGGGGTCTGAAAATTTTAAGGTTCCAGTGAATCCATTATTTGGATCGTGCCTGCAAACTAGATCATGGACATGATGTGTCAGGGACTTCTGCAACTCTTGGTCATTGCTTTGGTGATGACATGAGTAAGGATTCCAATGGGGCAAAAAAGCAGGCAAAAAGAAACCGAATGCCGGGTCTCAATTTGGTTTTCCAGTCCATCGTGAAAAACCTGCCTGTATTCAACTAGTGTTAGAACCACAACCAACAAGAGAGACAGACAGACAGACAGACAGACAGACTGACCTTGCAGCAAAGAGATCTACAACCAACAAGTGAATCCAAGCAGAGGCTAAAGTCATCTCGCTTGAAAACATCTTTGCGATGCCCGGCAGCTGCATGCAGGCAAAGAGGAAGTAAATTATGAATTATACTTGATTTCAGAAAAACATTTTGAAACCTATGTGATTGTTAAATACAAACCTCTGGAAGCAAGTATTTACTAGCAAAAATCAGCCGGATTGTTTCAGGAGTCCAAGAGAGGTATAGTAGATATGCATACAGAAGTCCAAGCACGACGTATGGTATGCTACTTTCCACCGATTTTTTTGTCTGGTTTATAGATGATTATATCAAAATTTGGAGCATCAATTAATATAAGCACAAGTAAAATAAAATTTATTTCCAACCTAGTGGTGAACATATGGGATTTTGCAAGAACAAAAAATAAAAGTGTTAATCGCATGATAACATATTTAAGTGAAATAAATTACTTCAAAATTCAACCACCAGCAACAATGAGTTTGAAGCACTATTCAGAAGAGATGGAGCATACATCTATACAATCTAGAATTATGCATGTGTAGAAAATTCTTGAAGAGGAATTAGATGCAAAATTCTTGAAGATAATTTATGATCACCATTTCATACTAATAGAAACTGAAGAACCAAAAGAGAAGGATGGTGATGAATACCAAGCTCAAACTAATAGAAGAAACATACTAGTTCAGCTTTAGGAGCCAGAACCATGAGAGTGTAAAATGGAAGAACAGCTACTGTTCCCAAAGAAAAAACGCTGCTAGCAAGTTGGGAGCTTGGCAACCCTGCAAAATAAACAAATGGATGGATAGGTACACATCAAAGCATCAGGGCAGAAAAGTCGTTGCTGACAAACATTGCTTTACCATATTCAAGATCTATAACAATTTATGATGTTTAAGACTTTCATTCTCAAGCACACTAGCACGGATCCACAAGATATGTCTAAGCAGTTGGTCACCCAAGCACAAGGTTCTGCCCGAATATTTCAGGCATTACAGTGCATCTCCATCCTTTAGATGATTATTAATTCTAGTGGAATTTAAAGTGCATGAATAATTGAACAGTAACCAAAAAAGGAAATGAAAAGAATTTAGATGAACTCCATTTTTATTTAGAAGTAAAGAGATGCACCCAACACACTAACACTAGAATGCTGCAATCGGGAGATCACCTCTCAAGAAGTCTGGACAAGCATAATAGGACATGATTTTACCGAACTCATACTCAACTGCAAAGTGAGGATACTAGACATTAAGCCACAGGGGTTATTTTGGCTAGGGGCTTTTAGTTTTAATATTATTATTTTATTTAATAACAAAGTTTCATAAGCAGAACAGTAGATGAATACATGCATCCTTAAAAACCAAGCAATACTTCAGTGTAAACTCCCAGATGCTGATCCCTAAATTTATGAACTCCGTCAGCCTAAATTGGCCATGAAATATCATCATGAATACTGCAACATAAAAAAATTTGGAAAGCAGGGCAATATGTGGTGAGAAGACATTAATGTAAAGTGTTATATTCTATTATAGACGTGTATTCTAATCATTATGTATTCAACTAGTGTTTTAAAATGTCACTGCAACTGTCTTTCAATCTGGATCTGTGACACATTTTTTTTTAATAAGTAATCTGGATCCGTGACACATAGACTATAAGATAAGCATATTTTTCTTACACAATTGATGACAATTTTAACTCGCATTTACAGCTTTCTCTTGACTCACTCAGTGTTTTTCCAGTACCATGCATATACTTCCAACACATATACGCACACCTACAGCTTATATATGTATATACATACACCTATATACTTCTAACACACGTTCCAGATCTTTCTCACCCGCATATAGATGATACATAAATATCATATGACAAGACTTTTTACTCGAACATTTCATCCTAACTTCTAATCTCATGTACCTCTCTCAAGATTTCTCTAAAACAATAAATAATGGAAGGAAATGGGTTACAGCAATAAGTGGCCATTAAGTAGTAGAAGTGAAGAAAATGGATTACATGAAGCATTCACTCCAGAGCCTTTTCGATAAAGAACACATCTTTCAAGTTTTGGTCTAAAAATAACTGTTGATCCTCCTCCGAAACTCCAGTCTGGACGTAAGTCAACTCCCACTGTCGCAACTGGTTGGCCACAAAATTCAGAGCCGTAACTTCTGCGAGAAAAACCTATACTGACATCACGCCGCAGTCCTATAGACTGTCCCAAGGGCTCAATCTATAAAAGCAGAAAATGGAATCTTAATCCAACTGGATGCCCACAAGATCAGAAAATATACACCGTCTCACTAATGTGAAAATTCAAGAAAGTACAGAGTTAGTCACACGTCCTATTACAGCTTTAACTCTTTAGAGCAACAACAGAATATGAGGATAATGATTTTTTTAGATACTTAAAATGTTTCAAAGGAAGACATACAAATGTGAAGATGGAAACTATAATACATAACCCTTCCATAGCATGACTATATGCTTAACCCCTGTAGAGACAGTATAATACTTAAGACATGATTAAACATTACGTTGCATCAGAAAGTGAGTGAAATCCTATTTTCATGTTACTCATTTTTGAAGTTGTAATACAGGCATAAAAACTACAGGGCTGTTAGGATGATACGTCCTGGTACTTCTATAGAGAACTAATTTGGGCCCATTATTGAAATGGAATGTGTCCATTGAAATGTTTATTGCATAATAAACAAAATTATCACCTCAACTGAGGCCATTGCAAAAACCTGAGCCATCACCATAACTGATGGAATAGGATCAATTTTAAGAATTTCCACAATGCCCTGGTTTCAGATTGTATACAATGATGACCGCCACTTATTAATTTCCCTAACCTCGTTATGAGTTTTTCCATAGGATTGTATGCAGATAACAATTCACCAAATCAATCTTCGAGACACGTCTCAATTGGCCCTAAACAGTTTTTTTTTATGGGTTAAAAAAAGATTCGATGTTCTGTTGTAATAAATTGTCCATAGCTTGATGTTCTGTTGGTGAAAAACACATAGCAAGTAAAGAAGATGAATGTCAAGTACAGAATTTAAGAGACCAACTATATACAGCGTACGGCGACTGACTTTAATTGTCAGTACCACATTTGATATGACAAAACATCCATCTCAGATCTATATTTGCCGACAAAGATGTTCAAATTGTCAAATAAAGTTGAAGTTTTTTGACAAAATATAGCTATTCGCATACCATGCCGAATACCCATTTCCTATCAACCAGAAATTCATACACTGCAACACTAACAATAGAAGACATAATACCCAGATCGAGGGTAAACTGAAATACAAATCCAATTCCAAAGAACCCCACAAAACTGCAATCGACAAAGAGAGAACGAAAAAGAGAATCAATGCTAAAAAAGCAGAAAAGGCACACCTTGACTGAAATTGGAGAGTAGCAAAGGTAAGACGAGAAGGCCATGTTTTCAAGACCCGGATGGGCAACAACAAAGACAAAAACTCAATGGTTTCTTCATGAGCTAGTACACTATTATATAAAAATGCAGAGTCCAGCACGGTAAAGTTACAGCATGCCAGCCGGAGGAACGCAGTACAGACACGCAGCTTAGATAGAGAGAGGCTAAAAGGGAAAGACGGCCTGATTGGGCAATAGTTTAGAGCAAAGTCTGCGATGGAGAGCACTACAAACAAGAAGTCCCACTTAAACCCACGTTTGTTTGTTCGGTGATTCACTCTCAGCACGTATATATTCAATGAAAGTGCGCATTACCCGGTGTCTGTGTGTACTTTTTATACGTTATGCTCGAGGAGATAAGGCAGACAAAATTAGGCATATATCATGTCAGCATCTTTTAACTATATGATTGGTTCGCTAGAGATATAGTTCTATAGAAAAATTGAAATACTGCTATTTTAGAAGAAAAATGTTGTGAACTATTGAGAGAAAGATTTACGAGTTCCGTTTCTTCATGCTTGAACGAAAGAATTTGTTCAAATTTTTTAAATTTCTTGAGAAAATCGGTAAAAAAAAAAATGTTTTTATCGAAATTTGAAAAAGGTATTTTAGATTTTTAAATTTTATTAAAAAAAAATTATTTTTAATTAATACAAAAATCGAGGTATTGTAAAGAAACTGAGAGTACACAAATAATAGAGAAAAAAAATCTTTAAAAGCTTGGTGTTTAAAATCTATAAAAAAATTTGCTATCTATTTTTAAGTTGCATTTGGGTAGTGGTCTATTTTAGTTGCTTTTTGGCAATGAGATATTCTGAGCTATTCTATAAATATTAGTAAAAAAGTAACGAAAAAATAAAAATAAAATATTAAATAATTGTAAATAATAATAATAAATAAATAAAAATAATAAATAAGATAATAAATAATCATAAAATATTCTTAATATAAGGATCATGAGGAGAATTTTTATTTGTAGGACAATGTTTAGTGCCCTCTCAAACCTAACTAGTGATCGAAATGATCGGCCGAAGGACTCTAGTTGGCGTCAGGAACAGAACCTAGAAATTAATCTAAAGGAATACAACTGTAAAAAGTAATATGAGGAGGGCGAAATTAATTATTATAAAGTCTGCATTATGGGAAAAAAGACCTTAAAATCTAATTTTTAGGAATTTTAATAAACTTTAGCCCCCAAGCTAATGCATAGGTCCGGGCCCTAGTTGGCGCCAATTCCCTCTCGAGTCATGTCAACAACATTTTCATTTTTAAAGCTGAATCTTTCCTCAAACAAAGCAAAACTCCAGTTGCCAATAGAATAAATGAATAATAAACTCCAGATTCATAAGTTCTGTAGTGTACAGCCTAGAACAATGAACAAGTGAAGTTTTTGTACCAATTCTGCATTTGTAGCCGAATAGTCCCCATTGATAGACTAATTAATGGTCCAGATGCAATAAGCTGGACAGTTTTGTACTTGCAACAGCAGCAGCCTTTTTTCAATGACAACAAAAGCTTCTTTGCATAAAAATTAATAATTGCAATGGGAAGTAGTTTTTACAGTGTGTTCATCAAGCCAAGAAATTATATCCTGAAAAACTTGAGTTATGATTTCGTCTGGCTCACCCTCGAGAAGAGAATGATAGGCATCCTTATAAAGGTTCAGCTTCTTGTCTGAACTGCTTGCTTTCTCGTACAAGGCCTTGCTCACAGATGGATCAGTTACAATATCAGCCTCCCCATGCAAAATCAACAAGGGCAGAGAAACCTGTAATTACAATGAATACAATTCAAGTCTTTTTTCTCTCCAGAAACCCAAAACCACAGTCCCTAGCACGTTTGGTTAAAGACCCCATCTTGGAAAAATCTCATTGTATCTTGATCTACGTGGTCACTGGTCCAATTAGCATTATTAGATGAGCACACAATGTTATATAGTACAGCCTATGCAGAACTTCAGACCTCGGAACTAATCCTCGTGTCAGTTGATTGATTGTTAAAGGTAATGCTATCAATCAACCAAATTTGCCAGCTAGAGACTAGTCTCCTTCCTTTGGAAATTGCTCTCTTTAAATCTTAGAACTTAGAAAATTTTAAGAGCTTTAATCGATAACAGATTCCAGCTAGCTATCCAGGTCCCTCAATTAAGGCATGCAGAAGGAAAGACAAGGAAACAACAAATATAAGAACTTGCCCGTTAAAAAAGAACGAAAACAACAGTTAATAAGAACTTGGAAAATAAGGAAAGAAGGGCACGCAAAACAGACAGATTAGGATCCATTTGAGCAGAAGTTCAGAATAGGTGCCAAGATAATTCAAATTACTCATAAATAGAACAAACAGCGAATGTTGAGGAACAAGCATACTTCTTGCAGTCGCCGTTCTATCTCTTGAGTGGTTCTGAGCATCTCCACAGCAGTCCCCAAGCGTGGGTTATCATTGTATGCAATGACGTTGTAAGCTGTCTGTGGTAGATAAATATGAAAACATCTTAGCTAGAAAGGTATACTGCAAGAACAGATGGATTAGTACAATAAGGCAGTTAAGGGCAGAGAGAGAACATTGCAAGATCAGAGAAAAACTGAAGCTTCCTACATTCCTAGTCTTTGCTACACGCATACAACATAGTGTCTCATCTTTTTAATCATTAGTATTATCTGTTCACGTGACAAACCAGCTCTCTCTTTTTCAGGTCTCTAAATGCGACCTCCGCCAAGTCCTTTTGTGGAACTAACTTCTGCTTTGGAAGAAAATTAGCGACACCAATCAGGATTTGCTTGAGTAACCATGGTGGAACCATGTTGTCTGCAATCTATCCAAGAGAGAGAGAGAGAGAGAGAGAGAGAGATTAATTGAAGGTCAACTAAGCAGGGCCTCTAACATAGGTTCAGAAAAGTACTTTGCACATAGGCGCTACAAGAATGGCACCATCCCATGCATTGGGTTGTTTTAGATGCACCTTCAGAGCTACAGCTCCACCCAAAGACTGACCGAAAAGGAAGCTCGGGAGAGTACGAAACTCAGGGTTCTCTGCAATTAAACTTAATCAAACATATCATTGTGAACAAACTAGTATAACCAATGGTAAGTATAAGATGATATCTTTTATCTATCTATTAATAAGACTGTTGCATTATGTACTCGGCCACAAATTTTTGAAAAGTGAAGAACTCAGCCAAAACAAAGAGAACAAAATTAAAGGACCATGAACCAAATAAACGAACAGAAAGAAGTATCTTCCCCATAAAAAGAATGTTGAAGCTCCCCTCTCAGACAAAGCATGATAATTACCACACACATGATACAGAAACAATGAGAAAGAACACAAGATGCAAATCATCCCTATTATGTTCCCTGTGAGTCTGTGACTGCAATAAACTTTTGCTTGAGCAAAATCGATGACTTGCAGTAAAGACACTTTTGTCCACCGACAATGACTTGAGTTGTGCACATGGTTACCAAAATATCGATGTGGGAAGTTTATAAAATTTTTCTGGGACCAAAAAACAAACTAGGCCTCATTTCACAACCCAAAAGTGTATCTCAGCCTTCTCTGAGTTAACACCAAGGTTGGGAGTAAAGGATGCTGCAGCAGCCAAGAGACAACATGAAAAGAAAAATTGTAGGACAGCCATTATCAACACCCACTATTAAGACAATTAGTTCGGTTACTAGACCCAACATCTAAAAAGATTGGGAACAAAAGGTATGCCTTGAAATTTTCCTTCCAATGTAGCTCAATAATCCCTATTTGCTGATTTTGATTCTTGCAAATAAAACGACCTCAACTTCACTTTAATCTGAATCAAAATGCCACTTACAATGTCATCTAACCTACAACCTAATTGTTCATCCCAAAATGAAAACTGACTCATTGAGGAGACAAAGAAATTAACCATTTTTCCATAAAGGGTAACGTAGTCATTTTTTCTTTCCAAGATAAAGGAAAAGAAAAAAGAAATACCATCACTAATTAAGAATTTTTCGCAGCAGGTTCAACAAAGATGCCAGAATAGACTTAGCTTACCTTTGACTTTTGAGTAATTCTCAATAACATCATCAACAATCCAGTCAAAGCTGGGAATATAACCGTGCAGACCTTCTGAAAGACCAAAACCTGGATAATCCATTGCAAAAACACCATATCCAGAAGATGCCAACTTCCTTGCAATTCCTGCCAACAATGGCATGACCAAGTCAACAACTAAGTTCAATTATCATTCAATGCCACTAATTGACAGCAGTCACTACTCAACCAAAGAAAGGGGGGGGAAGAGTTCCATGCCTTCAAAGAAAAATGTGCAAGTATCTCCATAACCATGACAATAGCACACCACTGCTTTGAGGTGAGAGCTGAGGGGAAGCCAACACTTTGAAAAAATTTTCAATCCTCTAGAGTTCACTTCATATGACTGCACAAAATATATCAATGATCGTTTCTGTAGAAAAGGAAAATAATAGCAACTTCACAAAACTATACAGGATTGACACGGAAATTAACAAGGATACCAGCATCATAAACGACAGGATTTGTAAGAGATGTTCAGTTCCAACTAAACAGAGTTAAATGGCTAAAACAAAAAAGAAAATGGAGAGAAAAGAGAGAGAGCTGGTCAGTTTCTAGTTGCCTTCTTCTTCTTCTATTTTTTTTGGCTAAGTCCAAGTTGCTTATGGTCATTCATTTGTTTATAGCTACCTTTTCAGTTACTAATAAAAGAAAATTTAGATGAACAAAAAATGACATGTTTGCAAGAATTTAAGTTTTTTATAACAAAATAGTAAACAATAATGAAGTTTCTTGACCTATTATAAAAGGAAGGAAAGCTCGCCATTTAGAGATAAGAAGAGAGTCAAACTGTTTCTCTAAATTGTAATTTAAGCCAGAATTAATTTTGGAGATCATTTACTTCCAAATGACGATGGCCAATAAACCCAAAGAAAAAGAAGTGGTGCTCTGCACATATAATAAGCCTTTTTTAAGCTGCATAAGCAAATGTTTTCCATAACTCCAGGTGGACTCTTAATAACAGGCCATCTTTTATTGATCAGATCACCCTTACTCCCCTGCAGTAAACCTCAGTCCACTGACATCGCCATCATGTAGCTCTACCTGTTTAAGCCAATTCTAGCAACAATGAACTTGCTAGACTCTAATTGTAGGGGATAACGTCATTGCATCTCACAAGTGAACAATTAGAGTCATTGCTCTCACAAGTGCACCTCTCTATACTCTTCACTCTTCAGTAAGTAGAGGATAACGTCCAAATTATGAAAGCCTCAATCTAAAAGAAATGCAATTTCAAAGATTAAAATAAACTAAATCCAGAGTTCTTACCTCCTTTATTTCTAGTCCATCACACGGTGTCTGCAACACAGTGAAATATAAAGTAATCAATATTACTCAACAAACATTTGTTAAGAGTCAATATTAAAATTTACTCTAGAAGTAAGTTTAAACATTTGACTGAGAAATAGGATAAACATTAGACAAAATAAGTTCATCAGCCAATGCCAGTTCAATATATAGTCCCAAAGGTAGAATGGTTCGATGAGTAAATTGATACATTTTGATGTGTGTTACAGGCACAAATACTGCATGAAGTTCATCGTGCAGACCGGATGTAGTGAACCAATTTAAAACTCGGTTTCTTACAGACTCCGTGCACGGAATAATAATTTTTTTAAAAAATGACACATCCTTGATTCACCAATTAAATAAATTGATGCAACTGAAAAGAAACTTTGATTTTTGAAAGCAATACCTAGAGCAGAACTTAGTATGAACTATTCAATTCATGAGTGCACCGTCGAAGACATATGTGCTTATAATGATTTATCGCACTGATGTAGTTTGGATTCGGTGAGCTTGTCAAACTGCGGTTTGAAAGATTTGGCTTTATAGTTATCCACATATGAACACAGCATTAGTATTTTTTTTGCCACCCCAAATTGTTGAAATTCGCGTTATAAAATAAATTATGAGCCTTGATAATAAAGCATGAAAAACGCAGTTAGCAACGTAATACATTAAACTTGTGTAAAAAAGGAAAATGCAGCAGGTGAAAAATGTTGAACTTTTAAAAATCTACCAAGTTCGATTAACTGAATGCAATAAACCAAAGCAACAGAATAATATATATATATATACACACACGCACACGCACACACCATAAAGCAATACCTTGAACAAAATGTGATCAATCCCAAGTTGAATATCCTTGAAAGAGTCGCGAGCGCGCCTTCTGGCTGGCGCTTCGTCCATATTAGCCTCGAGAACCTTCTGCAACTCCTTGTCAATCCCAGGGAACTTCACCACCAATGGTGCCATCACCTCTCTCCTTCCCTTCTTCCTCCACTGAGTCCAAACCCTAGCTCGAAATTCTACACCGTTTCAAACCCGCCTCTTAAAAACATCATAAAAGGGGAGAAAAACCAAAAAAAAAAAAAACAGAGGAAGCAAGGAAAAAACACCAAACACTTTCTATATTTTCGTATAGACTCCTATTAATATGTTTGGTCGTTGTTTGAATATGTGCCGTGGGAGTACCTTCTATTGGGTGGCGCCTGCTGAGGTTTGCGGGTTTCAAAGCCATGTGGGGTTTATAAAAATCTTGTCTTTTGAATATTAAAAAAGATAACGAGATCTGACTTGTAGAACAGAAACGTTGGGGATGGATTGGTTTTTGTTTTGAGTTGTGATTGGGTGTTTGGCTGTGGTGCTTGGTTGGGGTGTGTGGGTTGGACACGCCATTTGCGACCTCGCGATGCTATGGGTATGAAAGAGAAGACGTCACGACTTAAGTAACATTTGCCTAACACAATGACATGACCTCTAATCAAGCCAATTTTTTTTATTTTTTTTATTTTTTTATCCTCTCAAAAATAATTATTTTTTCATAATTTGTGTGACATATTTATCATTATAATATTCAAGTGATCCTCCTCTTCTTGTCAATACAAATTAAAAACTCTACTGATTGCTCTTAATGATAAGGATATCATATAAACTTCTCGCATGCTCTTTGAGCACATGAGAAATAAATGTTTTTTAATCAGGGACACAATAATTTTTTAAATTGTATTTTTTAAAAAAGATGTGTTTCTTACATGTCTAGTGAATATCTGTAAAAAAAAATGACTTGACTACAAATAAATTTTACAAAATTAAATATACAAATTGATGTGATTTGATTATTCAACTGTAATGGTCTATCTTATCTCATCTCATCTTACTCAATTTCTCATCATTTCAACAATATTCATCGAAGTGACCATGAACGGATACAAACACAGAGACATAGAGCCCGTGGAATCCACCACTTTCTCAGATTCACATAAAAAATTAAAATCACATCGTCTCACTTTTGCATCCAAGCATATTTCACAATGAGATCCACTAATTTTTACAAAATCATATCAAATATCGTAACTCAAATCATTTCGCTATTATTTATAAATTTTTCATCTCATATTAACATCTGAATGAGACTTTAATAAAAAAAGTGACCACGTCAATTTATAATGCCATGTTAATTTACACCTGCCAAATATTAAAACATACTTTCCTTTCTCCTTAACACTATTTGGCCAATGCCATATTTTCTAGTATTATGTTTAAAACCGGAATTGAAAGGTCAAATTTCGTGGACACTCAGTTTAATATATAATTCAAACCCGTTATATAAGTATTTTGCAATTTTTATTTGGTCAAACCTCTCGTGCGAGGTTGAACTGATGGATGTTGAACTGATGCATTGAGAGGTCAAATTTCCTGGATACTGGCTAGTGGAGGTGGTGAGGACTGAGGAGGACGTAGTCCACGTGATTAATGCGTGAGAATTGCATTGGATGCTTATTTGGTCGCTTTCAAGCTTCTTTTGGATGCGTGCGATCAATGTTTCGAGTATTTGTTTCATGGAAAATGGTAGGAATACTATTTATTTATTATTATTATTATATTTAATTTTTTTTAAATTTTTTTATTTAATGATTAAAAAAGTGACTCTTAATAAAATTATATATTTTTTAATTTCTTCTTAATGATTAAAAATATTAAAAAATACTTCAAATGAAATAATAAAAAATAAATAGATTATAAGTAATAAATAGATATTAAAAAGGTAATAACCATATCACTATCATTGTTTTATTGCTAATATTTTTGCATGTCTATATCTATTATACTCTATCTCGATGGATTGACACAATCTATCCTGTTGGCTCTTTTTGTGTAGAAAATCTTGCTCAGCAACTCTAAGTCTATAATGTCATAATAGAAAACTCAAATTATATGATATATATTCTAAAATAATTAGTCAATGGTATAATTAGAATCTCATTAGAATCTTATAAAGAATAAGAATTTTTCATTTTTAAATAGTGTAAAATCTCATACACCACCTACCATAATGGGGCATCACAACAACATACAACTACTGAAAAAAACAAAAATAAAAGAGTTATTCTACTTGATATAAGACTGCTGAATAAAATAATTATTTTGTTTATGTAAATTAACCATCTACATAAAATTACTCAGAGGATTAAATTGTCTAAAATCTACAGTGGTCCACGTGACTTACAAAATACGAGGAAATGTGTGCCATTTGCTTCCTACTCAAGTGTTAGCTTGTTCTCCATTGATTGGAATCCGTCAATTTTTTAATATGCGTTTCTTAAATTTAAATACGTCCATATTTTCATAAACATCGTAGCTAGGATTATCATTTATTAGAGGTTAAGGACGTAAATTTACTTGGGATGGGCTTAGACTTCTAGAGCATTCCCAATGATTTCTAAATCCATCCTTCAAAATACATATTCACTAAAATTTATTTTGTCTATTTTACATAATAATTTTATAATAAGTCATACATCAGTTTATCTATTTTTTTTCTATATCATTTAAATATTATTTTTTAATATTTTTTATTTATTTCAAATATTTATTCCAACTATCAATGAATTTAAAAATAAGAGAGAAAATAATAAAGAATGTTTTATAGTTATAAATAGTATTCTTTACATCTAAAAAATTATTGTAATAAAATATAAATCAAAATCAAAATAAAAATCTATTGAAAGGATCTTTTGATTAATTTTTTTTATATTTTATAAAAAAAATATATTTTAGATGAGTCATTGTAAATACTCTATTACATTAAGGGATGTAAAGCTATATATTGGTTAAGAAATTTAATTATTATTTAAAAATTTTATAAAGGAGTGAAAATGCCCCAAAATTGTACAAAAATAATATCTATGGACCGGCCATGAGCGTGATGCACGTGTTAACATTTATTAGAGGATAATGATAAGCATAAAACATTTTTTATAATTTTTTATATATTTATATTTTAAATGAATAATATTTTAAAAATAACGTTAGTTTATATGTAAATATCTGGTTCTTAAAACATGTTATTACTGCTTAAGTAAGGGCAGGTGTCATGATCTCACTGGAAATCAGTGTACGAAAAGATGTATGATCTCTGAAACATGGGTACGTGGTAGGGCCTGCTTTTGTTAGGTCCGTAAATGGCTCGCGTGGAAAATAAGTCCTTCAGTATAATCATATCCTAATTGATGATATCGTATCTGACAATCTGTATCCTACTTTTATTTATTTAATAATAGAATGTGTAAAAGTCAAAGTCAAAGTGACGGACAGGGAGCTCGGATCAGATATTTATGGAAACCAGCTTCATCCAGCTGACTCCTTGGGCTGGGCTTTCATTCTTCACACGGTTTTGGTCAAACTCAATTACTTTGTATCTTATTCTAACGTCATACCTTTTTTTCTTCTTTAAAAAAAATATACAATTTTCATTTATACATATTATATCTTTTTATTATGGTTAATTATCAAATAATATAATCTGTTAAAAATATTGTTTTATGATAAAAATTATGAGACACTAAAAAAAATTATATTATCTCATTTTATATAAGAGTGTCATATCGTATTAACTGATCGTGTTCATATCGTGTCAAGACATATATATTATACTATATAGGTTAACCCTAACTTGACTCGTTAAGTTTATCGTGTCAAAATCTCAAATTCTAACACGACCTATTAATATAACGAATCGTGTTGTATCAATCTATTTTGATCCGTTTATGTAAATAGATTGAATAGATCCAAAATTAACTCGTTTGAACTACTTAAATTTAGCATAATTTTATATAAATGTTAAAAACACAATATCTGTAAAAAAAAATATAAAACTAACTATAAGTCTAAAATTACAATTCAAACAATAAAAATATCAAAACTAAAATTTCAACAATTTTATTTTTACGTATAAGGGTATAATGATAACTTTAACTTTTTTAATGGGTCAAAACGAGTTAACCCGTTATCAATCTGTTATGCAATCGTGTATTAATAGGTTAACTCGTTTTGACCCGAATCTGTTAAGGCTAAACCTGAACTCGCTTTTATTATATCGTGTTCGTGTTGAATTAAAAGATCGTGTCACATATTACCACTCCTAATCTTATATAATTATTATAATTTTTTTAAACTACCGCACAAATTATAACAAATAATTTAATTTTTTTAAATTTTTAAATAAAAATTATATTTTAATAATATTTTAATTTCAAAAACGAGACTTTAATGATATATATGGTTTCTTTGCCGCATAAATCTCGTCATTTTATTTGTTCTGAGTGGTGTTTTTGTCACTTTTATGGAACTTCCCTCCGACCCATGTTTTTTTTTTTTCCCTTATTTTATAAATTATTTTTTAAAGATTTCAATTTAAAAAAATTGAAATTTTATAGTTTTTTAATTCTAATATTTAAAATTGTTTTTGGCAGCTCGTTTGGGTACCGCATTCGTCAGCCTCTATAAATAAATCCCAGCTCCGTTAGACTCTTCTCCCTCGTGGCGCCGATCTTCCCTGCCTTCATCTCTCCGAGGATTCCCCATAGGTATCTCTCCCTCCCTCTCTCTCTCTCTCTCTCGATATATGTTTATGTATGCTCCTAGAACACTAATTGATTTTCCAAATGGTACAGTTGATATTCTCCACAGATCTGGAGCTTTTCATTTCTTTACTATTGTTAGACATCTATTCTTAAGCCCTAGCCTCTGTTTTGATACCGGATCTGATGGTGTATTAGCTGTTTTTTGTTTATTTTTGAATATTTATATATTTTTTGAGCTGTTGTCAAATTTAGTTTATTCGTTTGAGCTGTTCTTCTTGGCCAAAATTTCCATTCAAAACTCTGTTTATTCTGCTCGAGCACGTGGAGAAACGCTTTTAGATTTTGGGAGTTTTTTGGTTTTTGCATGAATCAGATGAAAGCTCACTTGCTTTCAAGGTCTGAATCTTAGATCTGTTATCAGAGCATGCAAATCCTCTAGATTTGCTGAGAAAATAGAGAAAAAAACTGGAAATAGGGCTCAGATAACTCCAAAAAATGAGATTTTTATTCTTGGACTTAGATCGGAATGAACAGAAAATTTTCCTTGGACTGAAATTTACAATCTTATGCGAATAATTGGCTGATATTTTGTATTATATTTGCTACACAGGCGTTTTGCTGTGAAATTCGGATCTGCTTCAAAGATGAATCACTGTAACCTTCAGCAGAACGCCTTTGCTGTCGGCAGCGAAGAGATGTGGAGCTCCGTTTCAATCAATGATCTGAAGGGACCGATTGTTTGCCCAAAGCCTAGGCGTGTTGGGGTTTTGGCCCACAATCCTTTAAGGCCCTTGAGGTGGCACATGAGGTATTTTATATTATATTTATCATCTTGGGTTTTATTGTAGTTGATTATTATAAACGTTGGAAGATTGTAACTTTGTGGGTTTGGAATCTGGGTAACAGTCATCAAGCAGAGGTTTGTGATACAAAGGCCGGAGCGGAGCTTCTTGATATCATTCTCATGAAGGTAAAATTGTAGACTTCTTTCATTGTTTGATTTGTGTTTTTGTTGAACTTATAGCTGCATAACCGTTAGAGATATAAAAAGGGAAAGATCATTGTGCGTGGACTATGGATAACCAAATAAAGTATGCTGGGTCCTTTTTTCTTCTGGCGAATGATTAATGATCTGGATTTAAGCGGATGGATGCATGACTGATGGGTTGAAACATTTTTAATTTGTTTTCCAAGATACCTTGCAAAAATGAATTGCTTATTTTTTTAAGGGATCAGTATTCTTGATGGATCCTGTAAGTTTTATGTGTTGAATTTCCTATTCTTCTGAGAAATGTTCTAAAAAAATGATCTTATTTATTGTTTGAACTGTTTAGGTTAATTTTTTCATGCTGGGGGTTTTGCTCTTAACCTCTCTTTGGATTGTGGCTGATATCTTTTTCCCCCTTACAGGAGGCTCGTGGGGCAGAACAATCTCCAACCCAGTTCTCCTCATCACCACCATATTTTTATGGGTCTCCTCCAAGCAGATCTGACAACCCATTAGCCCAAGATGCTCGATTTGGAGATGAAAAGCTCACTCCTATTTCACCACTGTCAATACCATCTCCGTCAGGTGTATCATCTCCATCATCATCTTCACGCAAAGGAGGTTGTGTTAGAATGAAGTATGGCCTCAAACCCGCCACAGTTAGAGTAGAAGGTTTTGATTGCCTCAACAGGGATCGCCAGAATTCCAGCATCCCTGCTGTTGCGTAGAACTCCATTACACGAAGTGTACATAGAAGGAAGCCAAATGCCACCTAAAATTAAAAACACAACAGACTTAACAAGGAGGGAATTTTGCATATTTTTGGAGAGCATTAAGATCTTATGTTAGTAGTGTATATATCATCATATGTTTTGTTGGTGATTATCTCATTGATAGTTCTCTGTAAGTAACTTTGTTGGACATTGGAGACAGCAAGCCTTGTGTTGTTGAGAAAAGGATTGAATATGTGGGAGAGCATGGTTGTTTTGTAATATATAAGATGGGCTTGTCTGGGGTGTGTCGATTTTTAGGTGATCACCAAAAAAAATCTGTATAGAGGGGTATGGTGATTTATTTTTGGTCGTTTACCCTGTAAATTTATTTGATAATTGCTAATGGTCTACTAGTTCCTATTTTGTTTTTTCCTTGAATACATGTAACTATGTTTGCTCGGCGAATTATGAGTTGCGAGACTTTAGATTAGCTTTTGGGCTGCTGCTGCTGCTACCCAGTAACCTGCTCTGGATCCATCCCAGGTTTCTCTCGTATTTTATTGATTTTATTATTATCGTCGTCTCTCTCATTTGTCATAAACGTGACTGCCTGTTATCTTCATCATCTAACTCAAGGCATTAAAATGATCTCATATTTATGTGGTTATCCACTCATGTAATAGGGATTCATTTTCTGAAAAATCTTGACTTTCGTGTTTTGGTGGGTCTTTGAGATGCTTTCGATTATCTATATTCTGTTTAAAGGATATCTATAGGATCTGATAGTTGATCTGAATTGATATATGAATACTAATGAGTTAAGATGTTTAAATGGGTTTTGTGAATTTATTGAGATGTGTTTGAACAATTGAAATAGGTTGAGATATGTTTTAACTTTTTATCGAAGATGAAAAAGTAGTGAATTTTACCATTTAGTATGAGATATGCTGAAGTGCTCAAAGCACCAATTAAATAATGGGTTTCCAAATTTTCCCTAGTAAAGCTGTCATTCTCTGAAGTCTCGTTGACTCCACTCCGGTGCTCGTGGAAAATGTTCTATTTTTGCCAGGTAATTTTTCCAAGGTCATCAGTCTTTGAACCCTATGTATAGGTCAATGATCCCTAAAGATTATGGGTGGTGCCGTTCGATTCGAACAGTTCTCCTGAAAGAAAAACAGTTCTCCTGAAAGAGGAAGATATTTCCGGTGGCCAGTCCATTCTTTCAATGGGAGTGCTCCACCAACTATAAAAGAGCCATTTACACTAATAATTCGTCGACTTGGATGGTATAGGAGTTATTGTATCTAATAAGTTAATTTCAATTCATCTTATCTCATGTAATTATTACAATTTTTTCAAACTTTTAAATAAAATATAATAAACAATTCAACTTTTTCAAATATTAAAATAAAAATTATATTCTAATAATATTTTATTCAACTTTTATTTCATCTCAACTCACTTTTCAAACCTCCCTGACATCATTTTCAGTCAATTCCATGGTTGGATTGATTACAAGCAGCGGTAATTGGGATAAGAACGCTTGAATCTCCAGCAAGCTGCATATTAGATTATTGAATATTTGGGTTAAAGTTATAAGCTGAGTCACTTAGAGCATTGGCTTTGGATTGGTTATTTTACTCTTCAAATTTTGATTAATATGTAACTTTTTCACTTTTAGCTAATCATTCAAAACTTAAAATTTATATTGGATTAGTCATCACACTCTCTATAATAATAAAATATTATTATTTTTTATTTTTATATTTTTATAATTAATTTTTATTTTTTAATTAATTTTATTTTCATAACCTCCTATAATCACCTATAATTTCTAACAATCATTTTCATTTTCATTTTCACGATCTAATAAACAAAATCGATATCAATATTTATTGTTTTTATCCCACCATATAAAGAGAAAGGTAAAGCAACGAACATGAGATGATATTTGTTGCTTTTATCCCACCATATTATAATGTGAGGCAATACATCATAACTGTAGGAAAAGGGTCCCGGGAAAGAAGAAGGAAAAGAACCACTGGAGAGAGGAACCAAAATATAATAAACAATGGGTTTAGACTTGTTACAGGACTTTTCATCTTTGGAAAGAAAAATGAAATTACTGTAACTTATAGTTGAGATGAAAAGTCTTTGGCTAATTCAATGTGGGCCATTTATTGTTAAAATTAGTCAAATATAAAGATGAAAATGCATTTGACTAATCCAATGCCAATGCTCTTACAGCTCTAAATTTCCACAGCCAATATGGATTGGGTTTTAATATATATTCCTTCAACCAAACCAATCAGAAGTGATTTGTAGTTACGTAGTGAAATATTTGTTTTAGCTATAAAAAGATTTCATAAAAGTAAACTTATAAATAAATGTGGTTTTACGTGATACGTGCGTCACATTATAAAATTATTTTTATTATAAAATAGATCTAACTTATCACGAGAAGTCATTTAAGATAACATGAGTTCAAGCTCGTACTCCAAGCATGGAATCCACCCGTTGCGAAGAAGGCCGTACCCTACTTTCTTAAACAGTGATTCGTAACTTAATTAGGGGTGAAACGTGGAAAATGTTGAAAATGAATTGATATTATATTGATTATCAAATCACTTTAATTTGATATTACATTGATTTAATTTTTATAATAATTAAGATATTTACTTATCTTATTTCAATATAATTTCTTTATAAATAAATAAAGATCTATATATGTTTGTATTCAATAACAATTAAGAGCAGTAAAATGAAGCTTTCAAAGCCTCTCTTCCTTATTCTCTATTCTCTGTCTTCATTTCCTATTTTATTTAAATTTCTATTAGGAAAGAGTCGAGAATTCCAATTAGATCTAATTCCCAAGTGGAGGCCAACCAAAACTGAACATGAAAGTGATTTAAAATGACTTTGATGTTATTTGTTTTCCAACAAATTCTGGCTTCTATCACTAGCTACGTACGTACGCACCTGCATGCATTGAACCCTTCCGCCATTGCTTGCGATGGAGGTCATGATCATGATCATGATCATGTCATTATTCTTTATTGGCCACATGAAGGGCTCCATAATCTTAATCCCTGCATCCAAGGAGGAGGTCATGGATGAATATGAGTGATGGTGGTTAAAGATCATGAGTGCAGTCTTTTCCTTGCGTTTCTCTTTCAAGTTCTTCCCTAGCTAGCTCCATCTTTATAAAGACCATTCCTTCTTCCAACAAATTACTTATTCTATCATGTCTAGAATTAATGAATATCATATCTGGTCCCTTTTGGCCCAACAAGTCAACTTGATCATGGAGAATGCTGCAAGTTAAGGCAGAGGATTCAGGACAAGATATATATATATATATATATATATATATATGCATGCAATGATGAGGGAACCATTCCCGAGCAAGGCCTAGCTAGCAAAATCTGGTTTCCTTATTTCTTGGGCTATTTAATTCTCTGATTTAGCAAAAGACCCACATGCAATGACTCGGACAGTCAGTCCTGCACTACCATTCTTTCCAAAGTGAACTACGTACAGATAAGAGTTCTTGCTCATGTCTAAGCCTCTACGGTATTGTACTCTTATTCTAGTCAAGCTCTGCCCTTGCCATCCCCACTTCTATCGAACTCAATAGCATTGAAGATCATGGAGAATGGGCCTTTAAGCCCACGGCAGAAAGGACTTTGGGCCAGTTCAAACGTCATTCCACTGCACCAAGTTTGTCGTAATATTATATCATTTTAGTACGCATGAGCCACATTTTTGGAAACTGAGAATTACTTTTATTGATAATAAAATTTAGATAATAATATTTTTTTTAAAAATATATAAATCAATCATGTTCAAGTTTGTTCTTATTTCACATGGTCCTAAAGTTTTATAGTTGGTATGAAATTACAGTTCTGCCCTCACGTTAGAAAAGATTATCAATTTGATGTATGAAGAGACCCGTGATCCATTTATTTACAAGTAATATAAGGTATAAATCTCAAATAAATAAATTTTATATAAGTTATTTGTAAAAAAATATATTTTACTAATAAAAAATAGTTTATATATATATATTTTTAAAATAGAGTTTATTTTTTAATAAAGATTTAAATGAAATTTATTTATTAAAGATTTATACACTCATTTATGTTTATTTATTCTAACCCGCCGCCCGCGAGGAAGAAGAAGAGCGGTTTTGGAACATACACCAAAGCAAAAGCAAGTGGAAGTCCAAAAAACAAGGAGCTCCTCAAGGCAAGCTCAAGTGGAAAGTATAAAGAATTAAATAAATAACTGCACGAAATGTGGCGATTGGACCGCACTCTGACATCTGAGCAACATTTCCGACACGCGCTGTCCTCTCATCCTTCATGGTATCTCGGACCCATCTTACATGGCTGTCACATTTTACAGTCCCTCTTACTGGTTACTCTTCTTCAAGTACGTGTCCTCTGTTTTGTCTCAGACGAACCCATCATTCCACTGATCCTTTAAAGTTTGTGAATCGGCTAATCGGGTCAACTTTCCTCTCTTTCTTCTTTCACTCATGTTCTCACCCGAGTAAAATCAT
This sequence comes from Juglans regia, assembly GCF_001411555.2. Classification (NCBI taxonomy): domain Eukaryota; kingdom Viridiplantae; phylum Streptophyta; class Magnoliopsida; order Fagales; family Juglandaceae; genus Juglans; species Juglans regia. The sequence goes on along the minus strand of NC_049910.1, from coordinate 3,425,674 downwards.
AATCATTATCGTACGAGATCCTCGGATCTTGCCTCTGTCACTGCAAATTAACTTTTTACTGACATTTATGCTCTTTATTACCCTTCTTTTTCTTTTCAAAAATTCTACATAATTTTTTACTATTCATACAACTTTCATACACCATAATTTTTTTAATTTTTTTTTATCAAATATTTAATATATAAATAATAAATAAAAAAATTAAATAATTTTAAAAAGAATAACTTCAAAAAAAAATTTTAAAAAAAATTTAAAAAGATTAAAATTAAAAAAAAAAAATAGTGTGTAGAGAATGAGAAGTTGTGTAGAATTCCTCTTTTCTTTTATCCTGCTTTCAAATTCTTAGAAGAGTAATGCTACGAACCTTCCAATCTTTATATATTATATTTTTTAAAATTTTTTAAAATTTATTCATTTTAAATTAATTCAATTTTTTTTATTAAATATTCATATATTAAATTTTTTATAAAAAAATAATAAAAATTACAAAAAAATATTGTGTGTGAAGGTTGTGTGAATAGTAAGAGATTGTGTAGATTTTTTCTTCTTAAAATTATTGTTTGACATGGATATTTAAAAGGAAAATTTTATACATTATATTATTATTTTATTTTTATCCTATTAAGTATGATGCGACATATTTATTATATAATTTGTTATCATCTAATAGTAATAAATATACTACATATTATTTAATATAATTAAAATAAAGTGAGAATGTAATGTATAATATTACTCTATTTAAAATTAATGTTATAATGTATATCTTCATTAAAGTTTACACATTCAAAAAAAATGCAAGCATTAATATCAAAAGCTTTTACTTGGAAAAAATGTAGGTAACGTAATATGCGGAGATATATTATATACATGAATTTATTATATTTCATTACTGAGTACTGATTGGTTTTTTTGTTTATTTTAATCATTGGATTGTGAATTAAGTAGTAAGATAATCTTTTTGTAATAATTAAAATTATGATTTGTTCATTTGAAATATACTACAAGAAAATACTTATATGTGACCAGATATTTAAGATGAAATTGATAATTGTTTTACAAAAATAAATTAATTCATTTTCGTTACAAATAAATCGTTATAAATAATCAATTTTCTTATAATAAGTCATTGTCAAAAATAATTTCTGTGTAAAATAGTATTAGATCTCATTCATCGAATACCTCACGTCGTCACTTTTATAAATATATTTTTGTTCGACCCCACATTATATATTACTAGCAAGGATTGGACTCTTGGAAGATTATGGGAAAATAAAAGTTACACATGCAATTATAGATATGGTGGTATATATACCATTGGCAGTTGGCTCCTTAGATTCTGAGAGTCAATAATATCCAGGGGGAATGAACCGAAGAACAAGCATGTTAAAAAAATGGATACATTTAATTAATAATTAGAAACGTACAAATAGATATTCATGTAGTATAAAGGCACTTGGAATTTAATATTTTGATTCTGCAACTTGGTCGAGTAAAGCTGGACATGTCTAAACTCTATAATAGAGCGGATTGAAATTTTTTGATACATGTCTTGGATGCTTTTGGTTTCTCCGTCCAAGTGTGTGCTTTGGTTAAAACGCGTATTTCTTCATCGTTTTTTTCCTTCATGATGAATGGCACTCATCTGGGTTTCTTTAAAGGTGAACGTGGCCTGCAACAATGTGACTTCCTCTCGCCTTATCTGTTCATTGTTATGCAAGAGATCATCTCTCGCCTGCTTAAGAAATCTTTCGAGAATAAAAAAAATTGGGTATAAAGTTCACTCAATCTAGAGGTACTCATCTTGTTTCCCATCTTATACATGCTGATGATATTGTTATTTTTGCCAATGGTGGTCAGATGTCTATGAATGCTTTGATGCAAATTTTGAATTATTACGAAGAATGGACGAGACAGGTTCTCAATAAGGATTAAAAGTGTTATTTATTTTTCTAAACATATATCTGGTTCTAGAAAATGCTATATTATTCGTTCTATTGGTTTTTCTGAATGATCTTTTCTTTTTAAATACTTGGGTGTACCTATTATGGTTAGTGGACTGAAGACGTGTGATTTTAGTGACTTAGTTGGCAATTTTAAAAAGAAAATTACAAGTTGGAAGATGAAAGTGCTTTCTATTGGTGGTAGAATAATCGTGTTGCGGCATATCTTGTCTAGTATGGCCACTCCCCTTCTAGTTGTTTTACACATTCCTAATGTCGTGATTATGTGGTTGAATAGGCTACTGAGTTATTTCTTTTGGGGGGAATTTGAAGGAAAATGTAAAAGGAAATGGGTGACTTGGACTAACATTTGTAGACCTATTGAAGAAGGCAGTTTGGGCATTCGGGATTTTAGAGATATTCAACGGGCCCTACACATGAAACTTACTTGGCGCTTGATCTCAGACAACTCTTTGTGGGCAGATTATTTTAGAAGTATGTTAGGGGTAATCATTTTATCCCTTTTGGAGCTTAATAAGTGTGCCTGATTTTGGAAGTCTATTGTCAAATGTATTCCAAAAATCTTAGACCACTCGAAGTGGCTAGTATGTGAGGGTAATTTTTTTTTTCTGGTATGATAATTGGGAAGAGGGTGGGTCCCTAAAAGATCAGTACCCGATTACAGAGTATCCATCGATTAAGATTAAAGAGTGTCGCGTTGAGAATGAGTGAGATATCTCGCAATTGGAGAGGTTAGTGGGACCTCAAAAAGCTAATGATTTGTATCAATTTTTGGCTAAGCGTAAGGATGGCCAATATGTTCTTATTTGGAATAACGAAAGTGATGGAAATTTCACTACTAAAAGTGATTGAGATTGTATTAGGGTCCATACTCTTCCTTTACTTGGGCCTATTGGATTTGACATAAAAACCTCACTAAGAAAATTTATATTATGATGTGGAAGGCTACTAATAATTGTTTGAGTGTGGATGCCAAGATTAAAAGGGTTGGTATCTCTATGGCGTCCAAATGTAATTGTTGCTCTTTGGGACAAATTGAGAACCTCAATCATGTGCTTTGCACAGGTGATATGGCTAGACATATCTAGCGCCTGGCGTTGGTTTAGTTAGGTGTGCATATGGGCCTCTTTAGTACTTGTCAGGAGCAAGTGAATTTTTGGTTTCGTCGTGCTGGAAATTCTACTCAGGTCCGGACTGTCCTTAGTCTTCTTTCTTCCATTGTCTCATAGGAACTTTGAGATTGACGCTGTAAAGCCAAGTATGAAGGAAAATGTGATACGATGAATTCGGTTTGGCATGCTATTAAACCATGGATTCGCAGTATTAGGCAGTTGACTAAGAAATCTAGGAAACCTCATACCACTGACATGGTTATTTTAAAGAGATTGGATATCCCGATGCTTTTACCTATATCCAAGAAAGTATCGGTGGTGAAATAAATCCGGCCACAGCAAAATTGGGTAAAACTTAATATAGATGGGATTTTTGGGACGAGCTTCAGACCTGCTCGGGAATAATGGTTTATATAGTGAGTCACGTGTTTCGTGAAGGAAGTGTTGTGGTTGATTTTTTAACTAATTAAGTAGAGAGCTGATGGTGTAAACATAGACTGAATTGAAGATAGGGATCTTTTGCCTAGTAAGTTGAGGGGTCTTCTTTGTATGGACAAAATTGAAATCCCTTATTTGTGAATTTCGTAGTGAGGTATGTGTTACTTTGCACATGTTTTTTTGGCTATTATTTTTATTAGTGTGAGCTGATGTTTTTCTACAGGATTTGTTAGACTTGTTTGTTTTTTAAGACTTGCTTTATTGTTGACTGATTTGTTGCTTTATATTAGGTCATTTTGATGCCTGAGTTTTAGTCCTTAATGATTATCTGTAACTCCTAGGTGTCTGCCTGTAACCACGATTTTCTTCCACCACAAATGAGAGCTATCAATAAACTTGAGGTACAATTTTTTTTTTTAAAAAAAAAAAAAAAACTTGGTTGAGGAAAGCATTAACATTAACGAATTTTATAAACAAATACATGAGCCAACCTACGTACATACTAGAACTAAATACTACTGTAACATCACGTATACATACGCTAAAAAACAATCTATCACATAAATATAAGATCGTGACTACAACAAATATGCTATTTTGTGGCGACTACTGTCTACCACGTATACATACGCCACCATTACAACAAAAGTTTACCACTTATATGCCACCATGCACTTATTTGCGTGCGTTTATGTGATGTCTATTTTTTTATAAGAGCTTATATATATAAGATTTGTCTATTTGGGATCTGTACAAATAATTTCTTTATATATAAAACAAGCTATGGAGTTGTTTGAGAAAAAATGATTAAGTTCAACAATTGTTAGGAAAATGACACTATACGTACCTATATATATACAATACTCTACCAATAATATAACATTTATATAACAATTTTAAACTAACCAAAATTTGAATTTGAAAAATAAATAAATATTTTTACCTTTATTATGTACATGACTATATATTTTGTTAAAACTTGGAGGATACAAGATCAGTAGTAAAAAAAGTTCTTTGATTTGTCCAAACGACCCAAAGACGATCGAGAAAGTAGTGACATGAAATGGTCATGTTAAAGTTTTTGCTCTATATATGTTGTGTGTAAAGTGGCATGACTTAGCTAGATTCGGTTAAGAACGTCTTTACATATTGTTGTGTTCATATGTAATTTATTTATTTGTTGTCGAAGTAGCGGTGGGATCGGATCGAGTTGAGACAAGAAATCTAGGAACAAGGGAATAAAACAAGAATTTCATGTATCACGTTATATTCTACAAAGTTGGGAGGAAAAAAGAAGACTAAATATCATTAATAATGTATAAATGGTGCGCGCAGATTGAACATATATTATAAAGTTCTATGGTAGCTCGCGAGAATCCTTGCTAGATGCCAACATAAATTGATGTGGAAAGCGATAGCCACTCTAATATATTTATAGCTACATCACAATCTCATTTAATCCAAAGTCAATGTCAATATATAATAATAATAATAATTTGTACTTGCAAAATTTAGGTGCAACATTATAGAAGCCATTTGATCAGTTTTTTTTTTTAATTTTAATTTTGAATTCCAAATTACAAAATTTTCATTAAATTAATAATTGACACATCATCATGTATTGTTATGCAATTAAAAAGTATATGTATGTTCAACAATTATAAGCTAAATAAAAAATAAAAACAGGATTTCAAAATTTTTGTTGACGAGCAATGCTAGGGAGCCCGTTTTGGCTCCCGATCATTTTGCCCGATTCATTTTTTAAATTTTTTTTACTTTGTGATTAAAAAAATATTATTTAATAATATTGTGATTTTAAAAAAAATATATATTTACAAGTACTAAAAAAATAATGTGAAAAAAAAAATCTTTAAAAGTAAATTTTCACATAATTTTTTTAACACTTTTAAATATTTTTTTTAAAAAAATCACAATATTATTAAACAATATTTTCTTAATTATTAAGTAAAAAAAAAAATTTAAAAAAATAATAAAAAAAGGATATCGGGCAAATTGCTCCCTATCAATTTTCTTTTGTTGACATTATACGACCATACATCGGAGATAGAAGTTTGGTGGCCGGTCGTGACATTGCCAAGGGCGGGGGATAGTCGTAATACGAGTTCCCACAAAACAGGAGCTTTTGCGAAGGAGAGGAGGTGGCGTTCCGATGATACGTGGCACTTCCATGCTTAAATAGTACTGATCTGCATGTGTGGACGCTACGCCACGCGCTTCCTCCTCCTAACGCATGACTTTTTGGACTCTTTTGCATTGCATGGGGCATCATTACATTTCACCGCCCCCCTATCCCTGACCTCATCCACCTGTATTTTCTCGTCGTTTCCCGGAAAATTATAAATACAAAGGCAAGTATCGAAAACAATTTTATTCAACACCTCATTATTTGTCGGTCTGAATGTTTCCATGTAATTATTTTTGCTCATTATTATAGATTGTCTTTGTTAAGAAAAACAAATAAATTCGAACAGTTTGACCTCGAATAAATAAATTATTACTATTAATCCTTAAAAAAAATATCAATAATGACTTATTCATCCCAATTAAACTTCAATCAATCACTTCCTCAACTCATATTTTATATATGAATAATTTTATGTATCAGTTATTATTTATTTTCACATCTTATACATATAAGTTTTTTTTATAAAATGTGAGGGAGTTTTTCATAATGTGTGAAGGTGTAAGGTAGTGAATAAATTTTTCTCTATATTTATCCCGGCATCAAAGTTTTGTTTAGAAAAATTAGATTTACATGTAAATTTATGAATCGAGATGATCTATATTAATATAATATATTAAATTTATTTTATAATAAATAAATTTTATAATTTAATATATCATATGTTAATAAATAATAATGAGTTTTGATTGGATGCAACCTTCACCTTTGATGGTTGATATACCTACCAATCTACTCTCTCTTTGGCATGACTTGCAATTTAAAAACCCTACGATGCTGTCTCACAATCTTCTGCATGACTATTTTCTCAAGAAGATGAAAAATTATCTACTTAATTGTATGTGTAATATGAAATACACATGACATATATACAAGTAGGGGTGTACAGGAACCTATAGAACCGGCCGGCACCGATGGGAACCAGTTGCCAGAGTCAGGAATCGGCCAGAACTGGTGGAGAACAGGTCTGCAAATGGTGGGAATTTGATGAGACTGACGTCGGTTGGTTCGGTCTAGGTTTGAACCAGGTTCAAATTGTTGAACCGGCCGATATAATATATATAATATTTTAATTATATATAATATTTTACACAATGTTTTAGAAAAAAAAAAATAAAATGAAACGATGCCGTTTGGTTTAATAAACTAAACGACGTCGTTTAGAATTGGGGCTTGAATACCCCTCCCCTCCCCCTATTCTTCCGATCTCATTTCTCTCTTCACTTTTTCACTCCTCACTTTCTCAGATTCTTATTCCTCTCTCTCTCACGCAGTAGGGCAGTGGGCCACCTCACACCTCTCATATATATATATATATATATATATATATATCTCTCTCTCATCGCACCTCTCACATCTCTCATCACGCCATCAACGAGACACCGGTGAACTGACTGAATTTACACTGAGATTGACGTTACTGGTTTTCTACCCCTTCACTGGCCGGTTTTATACATGTTTATACGTTATCGGTTTGGTTTCAGTTTTCATCCCTATATACAAGTAGAACATAATTAATAGATTAGTCTTAGCTAATTTATAGAATATTTTTATGCAATAAACGAATATAAAACTAAAATAACTCAATTTCAATTATTATTATAATATTCCTATTCGCCGTATGCCAAGAAAATAAGTGAATTTGGGATTTAATCCGACAAGGCTATAATAATAAGAAATATATAATATAGAATTAAGTTTACAATTTTTTTAAGTCAAGCCAAACAATTTTTTTTTTCATTCTCATCTTATAAAGTAGCTTAAATGAGACTAGATATCACTACTGAATCACTGATCATGGTTAATCTAATTCTAAGGGCAGGTTTGGGGCACAAGATAAAACACAAAATTCTCAACTCATCTCATCTCATCATTACACATTTTTCAAATCTCAAAACAATAATAATATTAAAACATAATATTTTAAACTTTAAAACAAAACACAAAATTCTCATCCCACCCTCCAAACCTGCCCTAAGTCCAATTTAGAATGTGATCTCTCTCTCTCTCTCTCTCATGTAAGGATAATACTAGTCTTTCCGTTGGGAGCTCCTGCTGTGATTTTTTTATTTATTTATTGATTAAAAAATGTTTTTTAATAGTGATGTGATTTTATTTTAAATATTAAAAAAATGTATGTAAAAAATGAAAAAAAAACCACATATCAAATACATTTGCAGGAGCCCTTCCGGTGACTCTAGAAGGATCCCTCATGTAAATAATTTACCCAATTAAGTACATTTTCTCATACTTTCTATTTAAGATGACTGGAATTGAAATCCTCCAAATTCTCGCCTTTGTATACATATATATATATATATATATATATATATATATATATATATATATATATGGTGCCTCTTAATTAGGTTTTGTGAATATATCACATTCTAGAGAAATCCAGTTGACCTGGTGTAGGGAAATCCAAATTTAAATAAGTAAACTCTATATAAGTAAAGTACACATCAGAGAGATCCAAGGAATTAACTGCATGCAGATAGTGCATTAATAAATACAATATGAGAAGGTTACGTAGATTCAGATTGCACACTCTAATACGGTATATATAGCATTATCCATGCATTAATGTAGTGAATTAATGAACAAAAATTAAAGATGCTACTTAATTAAATACTTCAATAAAATTGCAACCGGCCAGTTGCCATTTGTGCACACTTCTCGTAATTATTAGAGATGGGTATCCTAGAATCGAATTTTCACATCCCTCGTTCTTTTAAAATAATAAAAAGTAAAAAAATAATAATAATTACAGTCGTGAATGCGCAAGCGCCGTATAATCACTTTAAAAACATTGAATAAATAAGGGACATACATGAAAAAAAATTAATTTTTTAAAAGTAAATATCATTTTTTTAAAAGAATTGTACTGTACTTACGCATTCTATAACTGCACGTACCATTACTCTGAGTAAAGTTATTAACGTATGAAATAATTTGAATCTAAATCAATAAATGCTATATCTGATTTAAATAAAATAAAAAAGTATGTTTATCTCTTAACATATCCCAAGACTTGTACTCCGAGTATACATTAATTATAGGGTAATTACTAAACTAGGGAACAAATTAAATGACATAACAATAATGAATAGAGTAATATTAATTTTTATGAAATTTTTTTCTCATTAATCATTATTCATCATCTCATACTCCACGCTCTATAAAATAATTATAAATATTAGCTGATACTGAAAATTACTTAAATAGTAATAATAATAAAACGATTGAATTGACGGGGGACAAATTGGGAGGGTTTTCCAATGAATTCAATTTTCTTCACCAACCGGCGTTCTTGTGATCTGTCCTAACATCATGTAAAGTACACACAAATTAAATATGGTTAAAACTCAGTTCATTTCGTTTCATTTTATCTAATTATTATAATTGTTATTTTAATTTTATATAAAAGAAAATAAATATTTTAATTTTTTTAAATATCAAAATAAAAATAAGATTAAAAAATTATATTCTAACAATATTTTATTCAACTTTAAACTTTATTCTTATCTCAGTCGTAAAAACAAACGAGACCTCAGTATCATTTCATGATTCATTTTATTGATTGTAAACTAAATTGTATTTAAAACTATAATGCTTCAATTATTGGATCTATTTATCAATGAAAATAAACTCATAAAAGTATCAATGAAAATAAACTCATAAAAGTTTGATTCATCAAGATGTTATCTATAGCCAATAATCATTTAAATTTGTTATTATGAAACGAAATATCACCACCCTTGAGCTAAACAATATAACTTTTCTATATGGAATATGATTTTATTTACAGAGTTTAAAAATAATCTCAATTTTATTTGTAAGTATTTGAAAGCATACACACCTTTGGTGTTGGACGGATTACCATGGGAATAATTTGTATCATTGTAAGCAATCCGAACACTAATAGTGTAGAAAGAGTAATGCCTGTGTGTCGTCTCAATTAATATACCGCTCACTTTGTTTCATTGACGTGGCTTCACCATGTGATGCCACACAACTTATTAAAAAAATAAAAAAATATATATTCAATACAAAATGACATTCAAAAAGAGGAAAATTACAATTCTAGATTCCCACTAGTACTGTTTTTATGCTTGTGTTTTGAATTTGTAATGAACGACATTGTACCACCATGTAGTGTTATGTCAATAAGATAAAGTGAGTGGTATAAATATAATTATGACGGGTATTCTTCCAATTTGGGTAGGAGATTGCAATGGATTTAAATTTATTTGTACGGATATGATAATTAATGAGATCAAGATTTATTGTTACTATAGGAGAGAAATAGATAAATATACAATCATATATACTAATGTAGGCAATAATATAGACGATTGAAAAAAAAAAATACCATGTAGTGATAAATTCGAATGAAACCAAAGAAATTTATGTTGCGGGTCTCATAAGTCATATCTATAATGACAAGTTCCATGGTGATCGACCCAATTTCTATAAAAAATCAAAGGTGGTTGGAAACAACAAACCAGCATGCTTCGACAACAATTAAGATGTTTTATAATTTTAGGTCTAAACATTCTATATAATTCAGAGAGAAATAAACGTAATATATGGAATTTACTGTGTTTTAATATTGGCGTTACATTGCCTATAGATAATAATTAATGATAAGAGCTCACACACTAGCTATTTCTGTATTCAAATTATACCGACATACTCGAATAAAAAATAATATGGAGGAAATTCAATTACAGTAATTATAAATGAGTAATATTAGATATAATTTGAAAATAAATAAGTCACACATAGTTTATTTGAAAAAAAAATACATCTATGATTAAAAAAGAATTTTTTCATATGAATATTATATTTATCTATTTTTTAAATAAAAAGTACTCAAAATTTATGATTTTTTAAGATTATAAATGAGTAATGTTAAGTATAAATCTTAAATAGATAAGTTTCGTATAAATTATTTATAAAAAAATAGATTTTATTAATCAAAAATAATTTTTTTACACTGCAACAGTGGTATTCACTTTTTTAACAAGATTAGGACTCGTTTGGATTCGTAAGTGATCTCAGCTCATCTCAGCTCATCTCAACTCATCTCACTACTATTCAGCAACTTTAACTCATAAATCTCACTACTATTCACAACTCATCTCATTACTATTCACAATCCATCTCAGCTCATCTCAAATCATCTTAAGTCATTTTCGAATTCAAACGTCTCCTAAAGCTTCTCTACATAAAATTTATATAAATCATTTGTTGTTGTAAAGAAAAGTTATATGAATTAATCACTATTTATTATTTTATATTTTATAAAATATTTTAAAAATTATAGGTGTGAAATAGAAAAATAATTATAATTAATATATAGAATTACTTTGTTGTAAATATAAATTTTTATTATAAATTTTCTTTGAAACGTAGACTTTCCAGGTAAATCCTAGGTTGTTTTTCACGTGTGTCATGTTTGAGGCGACGTGTACCAGTCTAGGAAGATAAGCTAGCCAAGCACACGAAATTAGAAATACGAAAGGGGGGGAGGTGGGGTGGCAAAACCGTTGGCTAATGGGGGTTATTGTACTGCGCCCACAGTCCCAGAGCCAAAACCAGAAACCGGTCGCCCGTTTTGCTTTTAAAGCAGTTTTAGACCCAATACGACTTCCCGAAAACCAGGAAGCCCTTTTCTCTGAATTATTATTTACAGAAAAATAAAAAGAGCTTGAGGCTTGAGCTTCTGGTGGGCCGGTCCCCCACACCCCCACGATATGTGGCGATTCGACCGCCCTCTGACACATTTACGTGTATGACACGCGCCTCTCTCTTACTTCCTAAACTTTTGTATCCACTTGCATGCCTCCCTCCACCTAGCACCACGTACACCACCCCCTTGGCCCGTTCTCAATAAATTACCACATTACCCTTATCACCCGTTACTTTTTTCTGCCTCCGGCGAGGATTGTAATTTACTGATGCAGACGTGGTTGATCTTGGGCCACAAAAGCCGAAAGAAATGCAATGGGGGGTTCGTGGTAAATAGTCACAAGACCTTTGTTGTGTTGTTACGTGGGTTTATTTACGCCCCAATGAGAACATAGTCGGAGTCCCCATGATTGGGGAGTCCATTCCCACGCGCTGTAACGGAGAGTGCTCCGACTTCCATTCCATTTCATTCATAATATTATTTATTTATTTATTCTCCGTCCTAAATAAAGTGGTTCAATGCCCAACCTCCTTGATTGTGGAAACCAGTGTTTTCGGAAACCTGAAAACAACTGCGTACCCCAGTCCCTGAAAACCCAGCGGCCCCTAAATTATATAAACTATATATATATATATATATAATACTCTTCATTGCTCTGCCAACCCCACGCCCCCTCTCTTAAATACATCCTTCCTGAAATTCTCCTCCAGGCTCCCACCAGAATATCAGTATTACTCATAGTAACGCTTTCTGCTCCTTTTCTTCATTTCTTCCTTTTTGTGCTGTACTTTCTTCGCTTTGTGTAGAGAGAGAGAGATAGACCGAAGATGCGTATGAGCTGCAATGGGTGCCGGGTCCTTCGCAAGGGTTGTAGTGAAAATTGCAGTATAAGACCTTGTTTGCAGTGGATCAAGAGTCCTGAGTCCCAAGCCAACGCTACCGTCTTCCTTGCCAAGTTCTACGGCCGCGCTGGCCTTATGAACCTCATCAACGCTGGCCCTGAACAACTCCGACCTGGTTAGCCCCCCTACTCCGGCCATCTCCCACGTTTCTTTTTGTACTATCTAAGATTAAAAAAAAAAAGTACTTCCTAGTTTTACGTGTTATTTTCTTTTCTGAGATGCAGAGATTAACAATTTATTTCTGATCTGTTTTTGGGTTACAGCGATTTTCAGGTCTTTGCTATATGAGGCATGTGGGAGGATGGTGAACCCCATTTATGGGTCGGTTGGGTTGTTATGGTCCGGGAGCTGGCAGCTCTGCCAAACCGCCGTGGAGGCCGTGCTAAAGGGATCGCCAATTACGACGATCACCTCCGAGGCAGCGGCAAGCGACCACGGACCGCCCCTCAAGGCCTACGACATTCGTCATGTGTCCAAGGACGAGAACTCGGCCGCATCCAGCGATCCCCACCGAGTCAAGAGCCGGTGCCGTTTCAAGCGCTCCGTGATCAAACCGAGAGCCAGCAAGGTCGTGCTCGGCGCTGTTGACGACTCGTCACGGGACGCGAAGCTCAAGTGGGATGTTGGGTGCTGTGGACAGGAGTTGAACGGTTTGAACGGGTCGACCAGTCACGAGTCGTCGCTGAGCCACCAGTCGTCTCTGGCCCCGAACGTGGAGGGCGAGAGCAAGGATACCGAGAGCATGACCTCCGTTGAGACGGTGGAGGACTCGGTCTTGTTCCTAACCGAGCCGGAGTCCATCCCGGAGCCCAATGAGCAAAATCAGGAAAGCGAGATACCTCTGGAGCTGACCCTGGGATTCGTGCCGGTGTCGCAAACCAACCTCGTGGTTCCAGTGAAGAAGAGAAAGGTGGAGTCTTGTGCTAGTGGCTCGACGGGTTTCGGCGCATGTAAGATGGAGCTGGGGCTCAATTACCGCGGCTTAATTCAGTGAAGCCCAAGTAATGTAAAAAAAGGAGTCAAAGTCCAGTTTTGACGGTTCAGATCGGCATTGTCCATTTCCCATACAAGAGATCATGACCCTTCGTTTTTTGTTTTATTTTTTATTTTTAAATTTATTTCTCTTGGGTTTTAGTTTTGCTGTTGGGTCTTTCCTTTCTTTACCATATGCGATGGAGGTGTATAAATGTGGGTTCGCAAATATAGAAGTGTTAATGGAACAGAGGGAAGTATATCTTGGTGACATCTATGCTGATCTTTTTATTGCACCTTTTTTTTTTTTTTTTTTTTTAGGGCTTTTGCGGATTTAGGGATACTTGTCAAACTTTGTGACGAAATCTCCGTCAACTTTGCCGATGATGGTTGTTCTTTTAGTTTTTGGAAACGTATATATACACTACTTCAGCAAAAGTAGTGCTGGAAACGGTGAGCAGTCTAGTCTCGTGCGAGTACAAAGTAAATTCGGCTGCGCAAGGTGCCTTGCATGCATAGACTTTTGTTTGTGCATGGGTTGGGACATTTGGTTGTTTAATGTGCTGTATATATATGTTGTTACGGGGCTAAATTAAAGAGAAGCTGATGGCTATTTTACTGGGGTAGGGTTAGTCCGGAGAGATGACTAATCCTATATACAGTCGTGTCACCGCAGTTATTTTAAAAAAAAATAAGATTTATTATTTAAAAATTAAATTTTTTTAATTGACACTCACTATTGTAGTTATCATTCCTTTTTAAAAAGTATTAAGTTGAAAATTTTGTTTTTCTTTTTAAAAGTATCAAACTGAAGATTTTGTTGAAAAGCTCAGATAGATAATACGACATTTAAAAGAAAAACTACAATAACTAATTTTTAAAGCGTTTTAGGTGCATGTTTACTAAAATAGTAAAGAGAAATGATACTTGCAGTCATTTTAAAAAAAGTGAATAAATACGGGACCTACATAAAAATTAATTAATTTTTTAATTATGGACCTCACTTTTTTTCAAAGTGACTGTACGGCGTTTGCACATTTCACGACTGCATGTAACATTACTCGTTGAATCTTTTGTTTTTTGATTTTCTCTTTGTTTTATGCTTATAAAGCAATTATTATAAGGAGGTTTTTGTTGAGGTCTACACCAACCTTCTTCTGTACTCGAGCTTTTTTTTTTTTGTAAATGAGATGAGATGAGTTGAGATTAAGTTAAAAAATTGAATAAAGTATTGTTATAATATATTTTTTAATATTATTTTTGTTTTAGAATTTGAAAAAATTGAATTGTTTATTTTATTTTATATTAAAAGTTAGAAAAATTATAATAATTAGATAAAATAAGATAAAATAAAATGAAATGTTTTCTGAAAATAAACGAGGCACTTTAATAAAATGCTTTTGTTTTGTTTTCTATTGAAGAAATTGTTGGGCTCGTCTATAATTTGAAAACACATAAAAAATAAGTTACTCGAGAGGCCCATATCTCACGCACACGGTTTTGGTCTTCTTGCAGCGGAGGCATCGAAAAGCCCATTTGCCCTGCAAAAAAATTCAAAGCTAGGAGAAAGCCCTATTAACAAGCCCTTCAGCCCACCCCTAACCCCCGGCGCGGCCTTCTCGTCCCCCGCCACCACCCTGCGAGGGGAACTGATTTTTTCTCTCTCTCCGAGTATCTGACTGTTTAAATAACTCCCCAGACTCCTCTCTGGTACGTCCGCTGCTCTTGCCCTTTCTATCTCAAGATTCTATTCCCTTTTTGTTGGGTTTATTTCTAACTTCATTAATGCAAAAGTTGAACTGTTCTCTGAAAACCTAGACCCTCATTCTTTACATTAATCTGAATTCTAATTTATTTTCGGGATGATCTAGAAAAAAATGGATTCAGTTCAAGTTAAACTTTAATAATTTAGCCTAATCATCGTTTTATTCAATTTGCAATTTGTTATCTTTGAATTCACCCATGCACATATGAAGCCTGTCCTTGGTGAGAATAATATAAGAATTGAAATAAGTATAGAATGCCAAGAACTTACGAGCATTGCTTCTTTTATCTACATTGGAAGCGATGCGATTTCTGGAGCTTTTATTTACTTTGAATATTCAGAGGTTCCTGTTGTGTGTGTGTGTGCATGTGATTGAAAATAGTAAAGCAGGGGGACTGTTTGTGTGTTTTTATATTGATTTGTATGCATTTTTGGATTGGTTATTTGACTAGTTTTTGTTCTAGAGACTGGCCATATTTGGTTAATACTTAGTTAAAATCATTTCAAACAAATTTTTAAAACTTCAATCCAAACATCTTTCAATCTCCAAAAAAAAAAGAAAAAGAAAAGAAAAGAAATTCCATATGCTACTTTTCATCCAATCATTTGCCTAGATTTCAGTGAAAAGTAAAAAACACAAAGACCAAAATAGCCGGGTCATGATCTCTTGGTTATTTTTTAGGTTCTGATCTTGTTCGGTTCCCTTGGGAGGATGGATGGGAACAAGCGGAATTTTTTCAAGAAACATCCCAGCATCCAATTTAAGAAAAAAGGAGGCAACAAGAATGGAAAGTGGAATAATTCATGCCGTGAACAATCGTCAGGGGAGTCTCATTCTGTTGACACTGTCTACCGTATACTCTGCCCAGCTATAAAAATTGGTTGCGTTATTGGAAAGGGTGGTACCATAGTCAAAGCCTTGAGAGAAGAGACACGGGCAAGGATTACAGTTGCTGATCCTGTTCCCGGTTCAGAGGATAGAGTGATCATTATTTATAGTTCTCCTGACAGAGTTTCTAGTAAACAGAATGACGATGAAGATTCAATTGCAGAGGATGAAACGGAGCCGATGGAGCCTCACTGTGCTGCCCAGGATGCTCTCTTAAAAGTTCATTACAGGATTATTGAGGAGGATCTCTTTGATGGCATGACATCTGGTGACGATAATGATCGCAATGTTGTCACTGCACGACTATTAGTTCCAAATCACATGGTAGGGTGTCTTCTTGGGAAAGGTGGAGATGTTATTCAAAGGTTACGGAATGAGACGGGTGCAAATATACGCATTTTACCTGCAGATCATCTTCCTGCATGTGCTACGAGCACTGATGAATTGGTGCAGGTTAGGTTTCTATTGTTTGCGCTTTTAAATCTGAATATTCATGATTTGCTTTTTAGCCTGTGAAATGAAATGTCAGTAGTAGAAACTGACATAGTGAGCATGCATCTTTATTGGTTAGAATGAAGTGTTAGTTGAAGGATACCACCATATTCTGAAGCATGATCCACTCAATCCCAAAGTTATGAAATATCAATGCCCATGGATTCCATACACTTCGGTGAAGAATAATACGATCCGTGCTTTCTTCCCCCATCTTTTTGCATACAATAAAAGTCCTTTATTACAACCGTTCTCTTCCTCAAATTATCCACCCTTAAGATCTTCCCTAACGTTGCCATCCAGTCAAAGAGTGCTTCCTTGACGGCTTCTTATTTGTCCAAATAGTCTTACAAAGAGGAGGTCTATATTATGGGAAGAGCATGAGGTAGAAAGACTTGATCTCAAAGGTCTATCTTTTGGAAGGACTCCAGCAAATCTTATCAACTCCACCTCTTAGGCTTTATCCCCATGATTTTAGACTTACGACACCATTCTTTGAGATAACTTGTATTGAAACATCTTTCAGTCTTTGTAGGTGCATGTGGTGCTGCACCTTTGCAGTTTCTTTTTTTTTTTGGTTAAGAGGGAGGGGCAACAAAGTAATTCTCGGATTTTTCTGTTACCACTATTTCACACAATAAACAGACTCAAGCAGTGAATCTCTATCCATTATGTATCAATGCTAAGAAAGATAATAGGCTCTCGTTCTATGTTCTGAGAAGCACCCACTAAAAAATAAACATCTATGTTCTGAGAAGCTTTTATATATACAGATCCGAACCCCGATATTTAGCAGATCTTATACCTACATAAACGACCCCAATGTTGATGTACCTAAGGTTCTAAAGAAATGAGCACCAAACCTAGACGAAAAGAGCATCTTACATTCGGTCTCTTTGGTTGAGATGAGCTTCAAATCCTTGGTCTTGGGCTTTTTTTCTCAAACCATCATTCTATGGCCATTGAGTCAGGTTTCATGCTCGTTCATCCCGCACACCAAGATTTGAAGGTTTTGGAGTGAGTTGGCAATTGACTTTATTTGGTTGTTGATTTTTAATGTTTTATCCCCATGGATTGACTTGTTCGGTGTGGTGACTTTGAAGTTGGCCTCCCCAGTTTATGCTATTTGTCCATTTTGAGTGTATAATGTGGTAAAAGTCTTGGCTTTCTTTTGCCCACTATTAGTGGCACAAAATGTGAATAACTTCATCTAGTTTTCCTTTGAAACAGGTTCCTGAGCATTATGTTAATTCTGGGCAAGGCTGAGTGGGTTTGGTGTTTTTTAAGAAGCACAGAACATTATTGTCATCTAACTTATGGCTTTTCCTACTTTGGTTCAGTCCATGCTTTTTGTTTCTGTGTGAGTGCTTCTCCATATGAATTGACATATGCATGTATGCACATATGCACACGCCATGAAGTGAAGTTTGCTCCTAAAAAGTTATTGTCTTGATGCAAAGATGCTACTATGTTATCAGAGAATATTTTGTCTTGCTCTTCTCATATTACTATGTTTTGTACTTTTCCTTGTTCCTGTACTTGAATATCTATGTTCAGTTTGTTATTTCTTTCATCCATTTTTTTAAATTTCTGAGTGTGCTCGTATTTGGAAATCTGTTTAGACAATTCTGGTTTTTCTTGGAACTCCCAACAATTTGTAATTTTGGAAGGTATATTGCAGATAGCTGGAAAACAAGATGTGGCAAAGAGAGCACTTTATGAAGTATCGACTCTATTGCATCAGAAGGCATGCAAGGTAAAATCTCCGCTGGCTTTCCCTTTGCCTGTTGGAGGTCAAGGATTTCATCCTCCTGGAGGTCCCATGCTTCCACCGGAAAATCCAATGCGGTCCCATCAAAACCCCAGTTCCCATGGTCTGCCACCCAGGCCATGGATGGAGGGATATGGAAATCCGCATTCTGAATCTGTACCAAGGGGTTTCAATGGTGTTCCTCCTCCTGGACCTGGTAGCGAAGGTTCAGCTGAGTTCTCTATGAAAATTTTGTGTTCAGCCGAGAGAATCGGTTGGGTGATTGGCAAGGGAGGTTTTAGCATGAAACAGTTAGAGCATGAGACAGGCGCCACTATAAATGTTCCGGATGTGTCAGTCGAATCGGATGAACGTGTGATTTATGTCTCTGCTATTGAGGTCTGCCTTTTCTGTACATGTTGACCATATCCCTCTTTTACATCTCTTCATTAATTCATTTGCATTATTTTTTCACTGTTGGCGTTGATGGGATTTTGTTTTCGCCAATGTACTAGACTATTAGTGGTGGATCATTGTGCTTATGTTGTTTCAGGATCTCTGGAACCCAAGATCACAGACCATTGAGGCGATTCTTCTGCTTCAGAATAAAGCTAGTGAATACTTTGAAAGAGGCAATATTATTACCAGGCTTCTTGTCCCAGCGAGTAAGGTTGGTTGCATTCTTGGTCAAGGTGGTCATGTTATTAATGAGATGAGATGGAGAACCCAAGCAGACATTCGTGTTTATTCCAAAGACGACAAGCCAAAGTGTGCAGCTGAAAATGAAGAGCTTGTGCAGGTGATGGGGCAACATGCATTTTTTTTTTTGATAAGTGAACATGCATTTTTTACGATCTTTTTATATATATATGCTATTTGCTGAATACTGTGCTCTAATTGTTTTAATTTTTTGTGCCTTGCATTTATCCGCGCTAAATTTCTGAACTTTTTGTCATTTAGATATCTGGGAATTTTGGGGTTGCCAAAGATGCCTTGGCAGAGATTGCATCAAGACTAAGAGTGAGAACCCTGCGAAATGCTGGAGCAGAAACTGCTCCTGTTAGGTCTGCCCAGAAATTTGGTTGGGGAGGAAGCATACCTGTTGGAGGGCTCCCACCATCTGGCACTATGGGAGCTGGTAGCTCTGATAGATATGATCCTCTAGAGGTACATTTTTTCTTCTATTGTGAGTGTGTGCACGGGCTTGCTTGCTTGTATATCATAGGGCAATTTCCTCTATGCTACCTGTTTGCATTCTGTTGTAACTTGTTGCCCTTGCCACTGTGCCACCCAACCTGCGCTAGTTACCCTAACACCCATCTTATGTTGAGGATGTCTAGTTGTCTACCACTTGCCCCTTGATTGATAGTTAAATGATTTTGTGGAAGGCCATCTAAAATGCCTAATTAGAAAATCCCATGCATGGAGTTTCTGGTATAGCATGTGTAATGCTTCAATAAGGTTGATTATGTCTACCCAAGGAAAGCCCAAGCCTCATTGCCCTTTACTTCATAGCTGTATTCGAAGTAGCCAATAAAAAAGAGCTGGATTCAATGTAATCTCCCAGTGTACGTTGATGTTGCTCATGTTTCTCTCTATTGGTTATGAATAAAATTTTAACATACTAAAAAAAACTTGCCGTCTGAGAGTGACATCTGATTTGTAGGATTCTTAACTGTGCTCATAATTCATGAGCAAATTTATCTTTCTTATTTATTTTTGATTAAGATACTACTTTAATATATGCCCACCATGATAGCTGAAATAGAGTTGATGCTCTTGAAGGTTGATGGACACGAATACGAACCTCAGAGCTATCCAGTTCTGCCAGCTGCTACTGGGTAGTGTGCCATTCAAAGTCTTAATTTATGTAAACTTCGTGATTAATCATCATGATTGAGATGGCAGTTATCTGTTCTGTTCCAGATATTCAAATGTTAATAGTGCTTTGGATGTTAAGATTCCAAACAGCGCAATCCATTCTGTCATTGGATCAGGAAGGAGCAGCATTTCCCATGTTGGTGAGGTATGTTGCACAACCCTATGGCCTATTAGCAGGTGAGAACTTTGGTAAAATGGTGTTCGACTGGGAATCATTGATGTGGTTTTCCTTGGATGTTAGAATTCTTTAACCTTTAATAATTGGATGAGTTCAAAATTCAAATATGACAACAAAGCCATGTGCTTGCGTGGTTGACTTTTATTTCATGTACTTACAGTTTGAAAGGAGTATATACAGTGTAAAAAAGTTTATGCCAATTGCATCATCTCAACAGCAAGGTCATTATTGTTCAAATTTCTTTGAATGCTGAATTTGTCATCTCCAAAACGTGCAGCCTTGGTTTGTACTTTGCTTGTGGGCTCACAGAGCTCACCATTTCAATATGCCTTTCAACTTTCCTTAATAACACCATTCTCCATTTCATTGAGGTGCCAGACTAGTAATTTCAAATGCTTTAAAAATGAAAGCAGAATATTTCACTGTTGGTAGAATTCCCAAATATCTCATATTTATTTAATTGTCAGCTTGTCATAAGAGAATATCATATTTAGGTCTTCTTTATGTAGAATCTTGAAGTTTTTATTTCCTGATGTTCAGATTGGTGGAGCAAGAGTGAAGCTACGAGACTCTCAAGTTGGTGGCACTGAAGGTGTTGTCGCGATCCACGGTTCTTCTGAGCATTCGAATGCAGTACTGAGTAATCTTCAGTCTGTCATGGGTTCTGCTGGACTAGACGTTAATTCTCAGCAGAACTCCTACCAGAATATGAATGCTCTGCACGGCTACCACCAGAACTTGAATGCTCAGCAAAGCCCCTACCATTTGAGCAGTCGGCAAGGATCCTACTCCAACATTAATGTACCACATGGCGGGTACCACAACATCACTGCGCAGCAAGGCTACCAATACTGACTCTGATTTCGGCAATTTTGTACCATAATTAATTCTTGTGTTCAAATCTGTTAGTTTTGTTGGCCAAATTAGGATTTTGACAGGGTGCTTAGAGGCTCAGTTATCACCTGATGAGTGATGACTGCCATGAGATTGTTTAGTGGGAACTAAAAGAAACATTTCTGCTGTGCTGTGCTGGGGTGAGTTGTAAGCATTTTCACGCAGTACAAGAATGTTTATTGACAAATCGGTTTTCAATATCGGATTCCTGTATAGACAATTCAAATGTTGTTCAAGTTTGAATCTTGAAAATTTTCTCTCGGTCGGGGTTTGTGTTGTGATGAATCGTGGGTAGGTCAGTTGAAACAAAGTAATCTCCACAAATCTCATATGCATGTTTGGGGCTTATGCATTTAGCCTAAACTATCTTATCTTGTAGATGAGGACTTAATTCTTGTCTCTGTGGACATCTATCTAGGGCATTTACAGTCTAATTGTAATTTCCATTCCCAAGCAATAAATTCCCTTAAAAGTATATATATGGAGATAGTTCTAATAGAGACTTGGCTTTTTTTTTTTTTTGGGTTTTTGGGTAAAATTTATTGTTCTTGAAATTTCCATTTCCAATCAAAACCAGTTGAGTCTTGGTTAGAAAAATCTATATATTTCTAAAGCCCGATTATGAGCTGTGAGAGAACTGCACATCATGAGTACTGGAAGAGAAAATTTTAATTATTCTAATTTATAAAATCAATTTTTTTGAATAGGATAGATTTCAAAAACATATATAATTAAGCCAATCAATCTCTAAGCAAGATTCATGCCTCAATAAACTCATGTTTACCACATATATATTTTAATGTTGAATTTAAATAAATTTCAAGGGATGGTATGGGTACTACTGGAGACCATGCTTCATGCAGAAGATCATGAGGTGGAAGTCACTGATGATATATGATCTCTGCATGTTACGATCGAGTCTATCTTCTCGATCTTTCCTTTGCCAAATTGGCCTAAACAAATTAAAAAAAAAAAAGTGTAACTAAATTTTGAATTAAATAAGGAAAATCATAAACTTTTAAAAAGTAAGTAATTTCTTAATTCAATTTCATTAAAAGCGAGGATTCTCAATATAATTGGCTACCATGCTCTAAACAAATACCAATTTAATTCTTTGAACGTGTTGATTGCAGGCCTAATATTGTTTCACCCTCCAATATTGCGATGGTATACACATGATATCACTATCTATAATGTAACTAACCACTAGTTGTTGTGATAATTTGAAGGGCTTAATTTCTTGGATTATAGCGGCCGCCCCCTGCATGCAACCCCCCCGCCGGCCACCCCCCCCCCCCCCCCAAAAAAAAAAAAAGAATTTTAACCAGCTCCAGCATATATACATGATGCATGCAATACTGAGTCAGCTTGTATAATATATATCTGGTTAAGTCGGCCTTGTCATTATATATATGTAGAGAGACCTACACATGATAACAGGAAAAACCAGCTTAAACATTGAGGTAATTTACTAAACCATGCATGCATACTATATATGGCGGCCTAAGCCTACTTTGGTCTAATCCAGTACTACTTGTGTACTTCACAACCTGAATCAAAAGCCTAGCTAGCTTGGATCAGAATGACTAGGATTAATACAAGCAAAACCCGCTAATTGATCTTCATTAATATATTAAGTCCGCATTATATAATATTAATCTATAATTAATTCCTTATAAAGTAGTTGTTAGCTAGGACTATTAATATTGATCATCACTGATCAACTCGTCAATATAGCCTTATATATAATGGCACAATTAAAGGCAAAGACTATTAATGATGGTTTGCCAATGCATGGTTGATAAATATGGAGCGTGCATGCATGGGATCGGATTTTAGCTAGGGAGATTGAAAAAGATGGAGACCCAAAAAAAAAAAACACATCAACGAGAGATTGAGTAGTAAAGCCTCGCGCATGCAGCAGAGTCGCAGATTGCTGTGGGAAGCTGTTGGAAAAGCACCTTTGAAGTTTTGACACCCCAAAGAGAGAAAAAAAAAAAAGACAACAACATGATGATGCAACGTCAATAGTAATATATATAGGAAAAACAACAAAGATACAATGGTAATCTTTATCGAAACGCTTATCCCAAAGTACTTCCCCACCAAAATAATAATAATAATAATAATAATAATAATAATAATTTCAAAGGTTTAAGGGCTTCAAGCATACTTGAACCCCGTACTTAGGCTTTATTGTGAGAATAGTGACGGGAGCATGACGATAATTCTCTGAAATGGTGAAGCTCAACCTCGAGATTAACATGGATAATATGATCTTAGCTTCCATCATGGCAAAAGCTTGGCCAACACAGTTTCTGGGGCCGGCAGCAAAAGGGATGAACCGGCCAGGCCGTGTGAATGATTTCGAAGCAAATCTTTCCGGGTTGAACTCGTTTGCATCTTCGCCCCATAATTCCTTGCTATGATGAATTGCAAGTACTGGAATCCATATTGATAGACCCTTTGGAATATGCAGATCACTGAGTTTAATATCTTCTAAGGCCATTCGAGGAAGAACAGTTGCCGGCGGATAGAGTCTAAGAGTTTCATTTATTACCATATTTAACTGCAAAGTACGAGTGCATGACAGTGCCAAATGTAATTAATTTTGCCATTATTTGAAGCAAGAACTCTACCTAAGAATAATATATATTAGGAATAGACAAAGGTAATTTAGAATGTGGGTCAGGCTCATACCATGTTAAAATTGTAAAAGGTGGAAACTAATTCTCATTACTGTTGTGTATTTTTACATTTAGAAATATTACAATTAAATAGATACAATGCTATGTTTGGTAACTACTGACATTTCTGAATCCTAAAATTATGCTTTGCTGATTTTGTGTAATATGTGCTGATTTTGTAGATCCTGTTAATACTAAATGTGTGGTGTATAATTGATGAGTAGAAGAACTTAATTCGGTTAGGAAGAATAAAAAAAAACTATAGTGTGTGGTGTATGGGATAATGAGTAGCAAAACTTATCTGTTCAATACCATTATCAGCTAGCTAAGAGCCTAAGCCTTGAAGAATATTTTAAAGTGGGGAGCAATAAGTAATGAATCAGTGGCTAGGTTCGATTCAAAGCTTTCCCGGCCTTCTAGTAGTTTTAGGTCTGGGTTGGTTTCACAAATCTTTCAAACCATCTCATCACATCTCAACATTTAAATACCAAACCTAAATACTTTTCACTTTAAAGTATTCAATTTTTTCATCTAATTATTACCGAATCATTACAAATTTCTCAAACTTTCAAATAAAACACAAAAAATAATTCAACTTTTTTAAATCTCAAAACAAAAATTATATGAAAAAAAATTATATTTTAACTCTTTTTAAATTTTATAATATTTTATTCAACTTTTTATCTCTCATTATTTTTTAAAATTCCATAAAAATCTTAACTTAAATTATTTTATTACTATTCATAAATTATCTCACTATTATTTATATATTTTTTTATTTCATCTCAACTCAAATGTGTAACCAAACCAGCACCTAGTTTTCTTAGAAAATAAAAGGCGCACGGTGCTGTTGAGTATTGCACAGTTCAACTTTCTAATACTTCTTGACTTGAATTTGATCTTAGGGCTATTTGGATTTAGAAATGATATGAGATGATTTTAGATGAAAGATGAAAGTTGAAAAAAATTATTAGAATATTATTTTTAATATTATTATTGTTTTGAGATTTAAAAAAAATGAATTGAGATTTGAAAAGTTGAATTGTTTATTATACTTTGTGTCGAAATTTAAGAAAATTATAATGATAAGATGAGATAAAACACTTTCTGAACCCAAACAAAATGTTGTCAAAAGGTTGAGAGAGAGAGTATTCCATAAAGTTTCTCTGTGAATTTGAAAATCTGGAATGGGAGAATCTGACAATTAATCCCAACAATATTATACTAATACTTAAATATTATTTGAAGATTTTATAGCAATAAATCTAGAACCCATTTCTTGTGGATACATGTTTTTTATCCTAAGCTTTAGAATGCAGATGAAAACAATAAGAAATTATACTCGAGGCTAATTTGAATAGTAAGATGAGATGAGATTGTTTTAGATGAATTGAATAAAATATTGTTAAAATATTATTTTTGAATATTATTATTGTTTTGAGATTTAAAAAGTTGAATTGTTTATTATATTTTATGTGAGAATTTGAAAAAATTATAATGATGAGATGAGATGCGATAGTTTCTCTATTCCAACAAGCCCTCTGTTATAGTTTATATATACTTGATAATGTACGCCTACCGGCTAACTACAGTACACGAATGCTGAGGAAATAATTATTAAGTCCTGATATTCTGAGACTATGAGGGAATTGCATATAAATATATATATATATATATATATATATGTTTTATTGTTACCAGGTGTCCGAGAATAATGTCCCGACTAATTTTGAGACCGCACAAGCCGTTATAAGGAGTTTTCCACAAGTGTACATTGGATAATTTAAGGAAAAAATCTTCCAATTTGATATTCCATAGATATTGTTTGCACCCAAAAGATTTTGAACCTTAGACTTGAGGGGAGCATACTGCCGAGCTCAAGGTCTTTACCACTTGAGCCAGGGTTTGATTGCATACAATTTAAAAGTGAATAATGAATATGCTTTTGAGTAATTTATGACTAAAGAGCATAATAGTAAGAGAAATTATATTTACAATCATAAAGTGTGCAGACATTGCGCAATCCCTTTACTAAAAATAAATAAATACGAGGTTCACATGAAAAAAATTATTTTTTTAATAATAGACTCCATTCTTTTTCAAAACAATTACGTAGCGTTTGCGCACTCAACGACTGTATGTAGCATTAAGAGTCGGCTCAATGGTAAGGTCATTTAGGCCATTGCCTAAGGCCCCCACCCTATGTAAGACCCAAAAATAAAAATGATGTGTTTTTTTTTAAAAAAAAATTAAAAATAAAAATAAAAATCATTTCATTAAATAAAATTTTAAATAATTTTTATAATTTTCAATGTGTGCAAGGTCCATAATACTAAATTTAATATTTAATACAATTTTTTTTTATAAGTAATACAATGAATTATTTATATTTTAATAAATTTTTTAAGATCTTACTAAATTGAGGGTACAAAATCTACATTGAGACCTCATTTTAAATTGTTATTGTAAATATAAATTTACAAAAATGGTATTTAAAAATTTTAAATAAAATCTCATTTTAAATTTAAAAAATTTCAAAATATTTTATATAATAATTTCAAAATATTTTATTATAATTACAAAATACTCACTTAAATTTTACCTTACTCTCCATTTGTATTGAGCCGACGCCGGCAGCTTTACTCTAATGTTAATTGAGACCAGTACTGCCACAAGTTGGATCTGGCTACGTATAAGTTTTAGCCAAAAAAACTGTTCTGGTTAAATGCATTGATATCCCCCGTTAACCTACCCTTTTAGTATCCCCCGACCCCAACGAACAATAATAATAATAAAATTAAAATTAATTAATAATAATAATAGTAGTAGTAGCAGTAGTAGTGCTCTTACCAAGGAGAGGTTGGAGAGATGATCAACAGAGGGAGTCTCAGTACCATTGCAGACCTGCTTCACCTCAGCCCGAACCTTTTCTTGCCAAGAGGTGTTGCTTGCTAGTAACATGATGGTCCATGTGAGTAAGAGGGCAGTGGTTTCATGTCCAGCAAAGAAGAATGTTTTGCATTCATCCATGATCAGTTGTAAATTTAAGCTAAATCCACCCTCTGATGATCTCTTCTTTTGCATCTCACTGAGCAGCAGACCCAGCAAATCAGTTCCATATGAACTGTTCCGGCCAATCTCTACACGGTCATTTCGGCTTTGAATTATCTCCATTAATAACCTCTCCACTTCCATCTTCTTCACTTTTATTTGTCTGTTATATTTATTGGGAAAAAACCTATATATAAAAATATTAAAGAATTGCCGAATGTAGTAATTATTCATGATCAGTTTGGAGAAGATTTAGGTGCAGTTTAGATAGTGAATTGAGATGAGATAAATTTAGATGAAAATTAAATAAAATATTATTAAAATATTATTTTTTAATATTATTATTATTTTAAAATTGAACAATTTGAATTGTTTAATATATTTTATATGATAATTTAGAAAAATTATAATAACTCATTATCTAAACCGGATCTTGTTCAGTTTGAAGCATGCTAGAACTTCCCTGAAAGTGGTAGAGCAAAAATAAAAGATAACAGTAATGAAGCTTAAAGTAAAAGGTAGAATCTTTTAAAGGAGACAAGGAAACCCAACCACGTAAAAGATATATCCCCTTTATGTCGAAGACAGAATCGTGGGAAAATATATTATATGTGTCATGCGTGTATGTGTGGATAAAAAAAAAGTGCATGCACGGACTAGTTTATATAATAGCTCACCGGCTTCCGGGAAGGTACAACCTTCGGGATGCTTGGGCACAAAGATGTTGTAAAACAGTTAGGAGATGGAATATTTGCTTTCCCTTCTCGTAGGTGGTATCGAACTCAGTTCTAGAAATGACGTCTGCAGTGAGCTTAGTCATATATTCACCAATTTCGAACTCGGTTTGGCCTGATTCTATAGCATTTTGCAGTGATTGGAGTATCTCCTTAGTGCATTCCACCATGTAACCCGCACAACTCTTCACAAAATCATAGCCAACCATTTGTAAATTGTAACGTACATGATTCTTATTTAGTTGCATCCAAAAACCAAACAAGGAAATAAGAACCAAAAAATCATAGGATTGAAGTGAAATTTTAGGTGATGGCAATATTATGATCGTACGTACGTACCTTGAGTTTGTCTCCCACAAAGGTCGGAGCTATGATGTGACGCTGATGGTACCAATCCTTGCCGTTTGCCATTAGCAAACCTCTCCCGATGAAATGTTTGGAACCTTGCTGTTGTTGCCATGATCGGCCGGACGTCGTGCTGTACTTAGATAAAAACTCTTTTATCATTTCAGTCTCCGTCAAGCACATCCGGGGCTCCACCCCATTCCAAAATATAAATCTCTTTCCTGTTGTAACGAAGAGGCAGAAGATCAGAAATTAAGAAGAAGAAATATATGTAAGTTTTGGGTGATGATAATATCTACGAAAATCATGGATATTGAAAGTATGGAAGTAGGTATAGGAAGCATGCAAACCGTATTGTTTGGACCAGGCGACGTAATGCGGGAGAAGACGGCCAACGATATCATGGTTGATGGAGTTCATGTCTTGGGAGGTAGTTTTGGCAACAAGGGAGGCCATATCCAAGATGTTGCCTTTGAGAAGCCGGGGTTTGGGGCCACGCACTCCTTGCCTCTCCATGATTTTCTTGATGCGTCGTGGGTTTAGAAAGTAGCATGAGAGAGTGTCATGAGCAATTTTAATGAACAAAGACAGGAATATGGCCAAGAGAGTTGTGATGATCAGTACCAACATGGCCATGCAGGTGGTCATCACGGCCTGGCAATGCAAAACTACCTCATACACCCACCCACCCACAGAGAGATATAGCAGCTAGCTCGGTAGTGTATCATATTAGGCAGAGAGAGAGAGAGGCTCATTTATAGTGGCAGAAAACCTCACGTATCATGCACACGCATTTTGAACTCTCTAGCTAAAATGAATAGATACTGTCCTTTTTAAGTAAGATCGCATATTTATAAAGAATATGGAAGACTTGCATACTTCAAAGTTATACCAAATATTACTTATTCTAAATAGTACACATCATCATGTGATGCTGGTTAAGAAATTAAAGAAAAAATGTTAATTGAAAATGAATAAAGGGAGGTTTAATATTGGAATTTAATTTGTCTGGCTCTGATCAGATCAGATTGCCAATTGGATCGTTATAAACCATGTAATTGTTCTATGTGCAAGAACAAAATAAATTTCGAATTCTCAATCTAATTACCAGATTTGGAAAAAGATATATATTGACAGATAATTGGAATATGGAAAATTCTTCCTTCAAGTGATCTTGTGCACCGAAGCACACCCAACAGGTACAGCTGTACCGTTTAATTGAAGTGAATCATGTGTTTTGGACGGGAAGGAAATTTAAATGGAATAAGGATCTCAAGGAAAAAACGCAGTGTTTCGTTTCTATTCTCCTTCATTCTCCTCCATTCGCGTTCCTTCTCTCTCTCCATCCTCCTCCATCATGGACCAAGGAAGGGTGTGGATGAGAGAGCTTTCTTCCCAGAAGCTTCAGGGAACGACAGAAGCCTACCTGATTCATGTCAGAGATATTTAACAGTGGACTCCTATAAAGGTTATAACTCCCACACACAGTTTCAGAGTCCTACTGATGGTGCAAAGCAACAAGAGCAACTTTGCTTTGTTCTGGGTGCAGATTTCAAGTCACCGGAACTAGTTAAACCTGAGAAGAAAAAGGAAACCCAGTAAGGGAGATGAAGGGAGATGAAGCCGATGTCACTGCTTCTTCTTTCTATTCTCTTCATGTTGTCCCTTTTTTTCTTTTTTCTTTTTTAATGGCATTTGATAATTAATAAATTAAAATTAAAATAATCAATTGGTATTGGTGCGCCAAAGTGTCAATACCTAGAAGAACTTTTTTTGGTTTTTTAATAACAAAAACTCTATTTTCACACCGGACTGATACCCCTACCCGGGATTCCACATCCGCATTAATTAAATGGTGCGTTTTGATTTACTTCTGAAATTCAACTCCACCTCTCGTGAAGACAAATCAATCTTCACCTCGGCATTTCACCTCACAGAGAACACACTTATGGAACTTCACAAAACACCTCGCACGAAAGACTGCTATAAATCCCAATCTTCACCTCGCACGGAGCAGCTGGAAGTGGTTGGACCTGGAGGATGTTTTTGTGTTGTAGAATGTTTCACAGCTGGAACTGGATGCAAGAACAAAAAGCTTTAAGTCATATTATGGAAGTGGTTGGCTCTGGATGCAGAAACAAAAACTTTACTTCGCACAAAACAGTTGGAAGTGGCAATCGCAAGATCAAGAAGTTTAAATCATATTCTGGATCTTTAAAGACTAGGAGTAAAAATAAAAAAACTTACTTCCGATGGGTAGCCAAAAATATAGAATAATAGAAAAAAAAAATTGCATAAAACAGAGCAAAGGTTCTTCCGATAGATAGCCAACCGAACTAAAATATATGAGTTATCTGAGCATTTGGCCAATTGATGAAGATGATGAAGACAAGCTCTCAGATGCAAAATATTTGAGATGAGTTTGGCATTTATGGATTTATGAAAAAATCAAGTATTTCTTCTTTTCTTCTTTTTTAAAATAATAATATAAAAGGCGACGTGGCATTAACTATGTCACATGATTCCACAACAGTTACCTAACGGTGAGTACTGTAGCATGATTGTTTTAATAATATATCGGCTCAGCCGATTTCTGAGCATTCCATCCTGATTGTACTTAGTAGAATTGAAAAAAAAAAAAAATCCTCCATATTTGGCAGCAGCCTAATTTTTTTTTTTTTTTGAAACATAAGTCATTTCCATTCATCTAATCCAGAGGAAAACAAGAGGGAAGAACCCCCATAGTTACAATATCATCATAGATGGAAAGAGCTTCTTTTGCTAACAAGTGAGCCATTGCATTGCTATTTCTCCTAACATGAGAAACCTCCCACTTGGCAAAATTTTGAAGGATCAGTTTTGCCTCACTAACATACATACTTACACTATTACACCCTTCTATATCACTTCGCAGTGCATTGATGACCTGCAAAGAATCGCCTTCAACGACAACTTGGGATAGACCAAGTTCCACACCAAACTGGACAGCTTTGAGAGCTCCAAAAGCCTCTGCTAGGAGTGGATCGGGGAAGAGGATTTTATTAGTCTGCTTGGTAGCAATGGTATAACCAAGGCTGTCCCGAACAGTTACTCCCACTCCAATTACACCATTTACTTTGTCTACTGCACTGTCCCAATTTAGCTTGATCCAGTTTGATTGAGGAGCCTGCCAATCCTCTACTTGTGTATTAGTTTGCCCTCGAGCCAGTCTTGATACCTCCTCAACCAACATATCCAATGTTCCTCTCGCTTCCCTCACTACAGCATTCGGGTGTGCAAAAGGTGCCTTCAAAGAGGAATTTGTTTCTTCTCCACCAGATCTTCCTGGCTACTACTGCAAACTCTTGGATGATTCTACTGTCCATAGTCTGAAGTATGTCTTCTAGGAGTTGGATCATAGTCACGTAAGGTTGATGACATTTTTGTAAGCTTTTTGAGCATTGGCTCCAAACATCTTTGGCTGATTCACATCTCCATAGTGCATGAGCTGAGTCTTCTGCCTCCAAGTAACATATTGGACAGAGAGGGTTCTCAACTAATCTCTTCTTATAAAGATTTGAATTAGTTGGAAGGGCCTCGAGACATGATCTCCATAGGAGTACTTTGTCCCCGGGTTGCACTTTTAATTGCCATAGTTGTTTCCAGACTGCTGTGAATGAGGAACTACTTGATGCTTGACTTGACTGGAAGTGAGTTCTCTCTATCTCCTTATGGTACGCACTTCTGACTGAAAACCTGCCATCTTTTGTGCCTTGCCATACTAGCTTATCTCTGCTGTTAAGAAGGCTGATGGGAGTTTTAAGGATAATCTCAGCTTCTCTTTAGATAAAAAGCTGTCTCACCATAGTACTCCTCCATTGCTTGGTGTGAGGGTCAATTAGGCTAGAGACGTGCATTAATTTCCAGCCCACTGACATTGCTTTGAGCTCTGCTGGGATTTGAATAGAGGATCCATTTATCCTTCCAGACTCTCACTTGGTTCCCATTTCCTATTCTCCAATATGACCCTGCTTCAATCAATGATCTTGCTGACAAAAAGCTTCTCCATATATATGAGGGTTTCGCACCTAGCTTTGCTTCTAGAAAGGTGGATTTGGGGAAGTACTTGGCCTTCATTACCTGAGCAGCCAAAGAGTCTGGATGTTGGATTAGTCTCCAGCATTGTTTTGCTAGCATAGCTATGTTAAAGGCCTCAAAGTCTCAAAATCCCATCCCCCCTACAACTTTTGCTCTTCCCATCCTCTTCCAAGATATCCAGTGAATTTTGTTCTCATTGTTTTGATGTCCCCACCAAAAGTTGTTAATCACAGTGTTGATATCACAGAGTGAAATTACTGTCACAAGCTGGAAAGGAGGTCTTCATCAAAGCTGTGCTTCTGGCACTTCCAACATACACAATGGCTGTTTTCAAGCTGCCCAAAATTAATTACATATAACCTTGCCCACATCAATCATCGTGCAAATTTTTCTCTCTTTCCAAGAGTCGTGCCATTAATTAGTTAGTACCATGATCATGACTTATGTTTTTAATGATTTTAGTAGCTCAAATACTTTAGCAATTTTGAAATGAGAAATGATATTTATATTTTTAGTGTGTGCAGTATTATTTAAAAAAAAAGTATAATATGAGATTTATAAGAAAAAAATTAAATTTTTAACAAAAGATCTACTCTTTTTTAAAGAGCGTACGCTGATCTTGTACATCCTATAAATATAAGAATAATGATATCTACATAACATATTTCACAATATATTTCATAACATATGTTTTAAAGTACTGATATTTTTTTAAAGTGATGTTATTTTTATCAAATATTTTACTAAATTACCATTCATTTTAAAACATAATTGTTTAATGTGTTGTAAAAAGTTATGTGTGTTTATCATTTTTCTAAATGTATTTAGCAAAACTCAATATTAATATGAGATCTACATATTTTATTTATCTTTTTCTTCAATATTGTAAAAAGAAAAATGATAGAGCCATCTGAATCTTGTTGATAATCTTAAGATCATTCATGCTAGGCTACTGCCCTGCAATGAGAGCTGGGCATGCCGACCAGCACAAATTTATATTTATATTTTTTTTCATATTTTTTTAACATATTTAAATATTAAAAAAATACATAAATATATTAAAAAATACTTTCTTAATTATTAAATAAAAAAATTAAATATATAAATGATTAAAATAAAAAGAAAAACTCAAACAATATACTAACATTTTTCAAATCCTAAATCTTGTTGATAATCTTAATCCCATTTTTCTAGGTTGCAATTAAGCGTAACATATTTTGTGCGAGTAATGATTAAAAAAAAGGTCTGATATGTTCGAGTAAAATATGAGATTAATTAATGCGTCAAAAGTACCATCCATCCAGCTTATGGTTGTAGTAAAATCGGCATTTTATCATGTCATATTTGTAAGGGTAATGTTTTGTGAGAAATAAATTTTATAAAAATAAATTTACATATTAATATAATTTGAAGTGACATATTATATTATAAAATTGTTTTTATTATAAAATATTAGATCTAAAATCTTATCACATGAAATTATATTAATTTATAATTTTATTTTTATAAAATTTCAAATTTATGGCGATACCACTTTTCTATGGCTGGTTACACTTAAAAAATAAATAAAAAATAACAAACCAAGGACATATTCGATCCGATTGTAATATGAGAAATTTTATTTGTAGTTCTTACTTAGAGACTGTATGTGCAGACTTTTTATTAAATGAGAAAAATCATCATTTTAAGAAGACTATTTTTATAATTTTAAAAAATTTAAAAGATAAAATTATCTAGACTTATATTATAATCTCTAAATAGGGACTGTACGTAATATTGCTCTTATAATATATATGGGCAAGGTGCCACAAAGCTTTGTGAAAGATAGCAAACTAAGATTGTTTTACAATAAATTATTTAACCGGGGAAAAAGACCAAAAGATATATAGTTTCGGCCGTACATGAATTATAATCTATATTTTTAGTGTCATTTATTATTTAATATGCATCTTATAGTATTAAAAAAATATAATGTACGGTCTAAAATAATTAATACGTTTGAAAGTTTGATTACCTTCCAATCACTCCAAAGTATTATTTTTTCAGAGTTTTTTCGTACACAAAACTTATTTTATATTTAGCATATATGCATAATTATTACAACTTTTCATTCAAAAATAAGTGGACATTTGGAATTGCAAAATATATACTTCCTCCAAAAAAATCATGTTATATATAAGGTCTCGTTTGGATAAAAAAATAGTTTAATATCATTTTATTTCATTATTATAATTTTTTAAATTTTCACACAAAATATAATAAAAGTAATTCTATATACAATCGTGAAATATGTAAACGTCGTGTAATCGTTTTGAAAAATAGTAGGGTCTACTATTAAAAAATTAATTTTTTTCATGTAGGTCTCATATATTATTCACTTTTTTCAAAATGATTATATGGCAGTTGCATAATTCACGATTGTAAATATTTTTTTTATATAATAAACAATTCAAAATTTTAAATTTTTAAATAATAATAATATTAAAAAATAATATTCTAATAATATTTTATTTAATTTTTAATTTTTATTATAAAATTATTTCATTTTATCTCACTGTCCAAACAAAGTCCAAATGAGTTCGTTAGTTTTGGGCAAGAAAAAGAAAGCCTTATTCAATTCAAATTCAACGAGGGAAGTTCGTAATAATTTATACAAAAAAGGTGTTAGAAACCATTTTTCTTAAAAACATAAAAAATAAGACTATTTTTTTATATGTTGAATATTTTATTTTTGGGCCCAAGCCCAGTTAGAGATTGACATGATCTCAAGCTCCCCTGATTGCTTGGGCTTTGAAACCATTCGAATGTATAAACTGTCCAATGTCTTCATTTCAAGGCAACTGTCAATTGTTAACTTCCGTACCATTACTAAAATAGGAAAAACAAATCTTGTGCTTTTAGCTTTATGGTTAGGGGCTGCTGTCAATTCCTGAAGTCAATGATTTATACATAATATTTTTTATAATTTATTTTATAATAATATATTAAATAAGAGGTAATTTTGTAAAATATTTTATACACGACTCGAAACTTGTACAAATTGTCAAAAAAATGAATTGGGATAAGAGAGAAGATGGAGTGAAAATGAAGGATGTTATTGCAATGTATATAATTTGTGAAGTATTTATAAACAACACTTGAGGTTAACAAACTAACCACCTCTAACTAATTTGTTACTAATAACTAACTAATAGTTCTAATACAAATCATCACATACCAGAACATCATTCCTAACATGATTATGGTTAAAAAAAAAAAAAAAAAGTGTTAAATGCAAGCATTGTAACGTGTGATGGCCCATGCTATATCATGATTAATTCATGAAAATACAAATTTTATGTGTAGTGATTTTTGTGTTTTATTTGTATATTTTACTAATATGATTGGTTGCATTATTTTTAATATAAAATAACTGTTTTGATAAATTACATTAAT